>NC_067223.1:2388750-2692500 GCF_019924925.1 Ctenopharyngodon idella | reverse complement strand
GGAGTGTTCCTTTAACCACTAACATGACTCAGCCGAACGCACAATCGTTGTCCAGCATTCTTCTTCGTGAGCATTTGAGTGTGTGGTTATAAACTAGCTGGAGCACCATCTGCTATTAAAACTATAAGCTTATAATTGATTCGAGAGAGAAAATATCAGGATTGATCCAGATTCACTGTATCGCGAATGGAGACCCGTTTTGTATTGTCCCAGCCCTAGAAGTAATGTTGAACTTTCTTCTCCTGCATCCTATTCTTCTGTGATCCGGAATGGCAGCACAGCTGAAAGTATTTTTTAAACTGTGCCCTCTACTGTACAAGCGTGAATGCACTTTTTTTTCAGCCTGAGGCTTTTTCATTTCACTTTTGGGGCCCTATCATACACCCGGCGCAATGTGATGCCAAGCGCGACGCAAGTGTTGCTAGTTTCAGCCCGACGCAGTTATCATTTTCACGTCCAGCGCTACGTTTAAATAGCAAATGCACTCGCGCCCATGGATGTGCTAGTCTGAAAACGAGGTGTGTTCAGGTGCATTGTTAGCGTGTTGCTATTTTGAGGCAACTGAAAACAACTGCGCCATTTCCATCGTTAAACTAGCAAAAGAGGATTCGGACATGCCCTAAGTGCACCTGCGCCATGTGCTTAGATTGTTAAAATAGGCCCCAAATGTAAAATTTTCCATAAAAAGTAATGCATTTAGCTACTTTTTTAGGGAGTAAAAAAGCTCTTCTTCTATAGCACTGGTGATTTATTAGGTTGACTTTATATGAACAAAATACAGCATTTAAAACATATATTCTGTCATTTTCTATTAAAATACATTAAATTACCTAATGTTTTGCAATATTAACTGAAATATTAGCCATTTTCCAGGCCTAATCCTGTGAAACCAGGCCTATATTTACCATGTTTAAATAGATTTTACATGAATTAAAGTAAAACATGGACTCCATTTGCACAGGCCATGTGCTCAGTATCACAATAACTCAATGAAAACAGCAAAAAAGTATATAAAGTAAAGTGTAACACAAATCTATTTCACACTTTCATGTGCTTTTAACCATTTAGCCCACACACATAACTTCATGAATTAAATACATAAAATACATAAAAACTGATACGTTGTCCTTTTTTAGCTGGGATACATATAAGCCTAAAAATTGTATTAATAAAAAAAAGGATTTCTATTACTAAAGAAAACGGTGTGATTCAATCCTTTTGTATCCTGCTATCATCATCATGTTCTCTCCATGTTACCATCTGTAAATCATTTCCTATACTCTTATCAAGGACGATATTTAATACAGGAAGTCAAGAGCTGAAATCCATATCATAGAAACCAAGAAGCCAGATGGATATTGAACAAATACATGTAACTAAAGTGTGATATTGAGCTACATGTGCATGAAGACAATCATGTTTTCCTCTTTCAGTATTGCCGATATGACTCAGTTCAAAGTTTTTTTCTTGCTTCAAGGTCTCTCTCACTCTTTCTTTCTGACAGTTCAGCATTATTATTATGAGAAGTGTATGAAATGTGCTGATCTGAAACTAAAGAGCTTCTCTTCTAATTTCATGGCTTGTTTAGAGGGAGTCTTTTGAACACACAGGACTGATCTTGTGTTTTATGTCTTATTATTCTCAAGGCTACTGCAAGATATGTATATAATACATCTTAAACCTTGTCACAACAATTAATGACTTTGAAAGAAGAAAAGAATTTGCATTGAAAAAACACTTTCTGCAATTACAACATGGTTTTAATAAGACAACAAGAGTATTTCTACAGAGACTTATGAGACTAAAACCCATCTGTTCTCAAAGACAAGCATTATTTTAGCCTCAGATCATAATTCCTTCTACAAATCTTTCTTCAGTTTCAGATCATATCATTTAACAGGCAGATTCAGCACAGAAAACTGCAAGATATATTCATGTAACACAACCATTGATTAAAATGAGAAAAATCCTCCACAAAAAAAGGCTGTTTCAAAGACATGACATTACATGCATATGTACAGAAATGAACTGTTAAATTATGCATGAATTTTTCCATGAATTTCAAAAACAGTTCAACGTGACAAGCAAATTCTGCCTCCGCTGCCGACAATAAGATGCCCATAGAGCCTCATACACTGCGTGCCATCTTAATGTGCCACATCAAGTCAGAGCACAAAGCCTCTGCCACCGGTCCTACGCAAATGTGTTTCTTTCAGATCCCCCCCGCTCGCTCCTGAGCTTCATTATTCTCCAAACATCATGAAAATAGAGCGAGACACTGTCAACAGATTTAAATGGCTTCCTTCCCAATCCCACCACGTCTACATGAAACCTCATGCCATTATATCCTTCCAAGATTGACTTACAAACGCCAGTATGCCCAAGACACCCACAAGCCCATTTCCACAGTGTTTCGTGGAAGATGTTTATAACGTGGTGAAATGCTAGATGTGCTCTTTTGCTTTTAGAGCTAAATAATTAAATAATGATAGAGAAGAAACCTTGGAAAAGTCCAGATGGAAAGGTCATTTTATATTAGTACACTGAGTTAAAAGAAACTTAATGTTTATGTTTTATGTGCTGAAAAATGACATCTTTTAAGTAGAGAAGCATTTAACAACTGTTAAGGTCACTAATTATTTATTAATCACTTGTGATTCTTGCTCTTTCTATTTTGATTCTTCTTGATCTCAGTGCCACTTTCGACACTGTTGATCACTCGATTTTACTTGTTTAGAATCTGTCTTTGGTGTTTCTGATACTGCACTGAGCTGGTTTAAGTCCTATCTTTCAGATCAAAAACAGTTTGTTGCTATGGGTGGTTGCAGGTCTGATATTGGTGTGGTGCAATCTGGTGTTCCTCAAGGGTCAATTTTGGGCCCTTTACTTTTTAGCATCTACTTTTATCCCCTTGGTCAAATTTTAAGATCACTTGGTCTCAACTTTCACTTCTATGCAGGTTTATATACATTCAAAACCTGATGTTAATGTGGCTGTGTCCTTTCTTTCTCAGTGTATTTCTGAGATTAAAAAATGGAGGTCTAGAAATTGTTTTTGTCTAAACAGTGACAAGACGGAGGTAATGCTCATTGGTTCACCCCACCAGCTACGTAAGACTGGGTCTTTAACTTTAAGGGCCCTATTCTAACATTCTGAGCACATGGTCTGAAGCGTACGGCGCAGGTGCACTTAGGACGTGTCTGAATCCACTTTAGCTAGTTTAACAACGGAAAAAAAATGGTCGTTGCACCAGGCGCATGGTCCAAAAGGATTGTACCTAGTCTTTTAATGAGTCATGGGTGTGTTTTGGGCATAACATGCAATAAACCAATCAGAG
Source organism: Ctenopharyngodon idella (assembly GCF_019924925.1). Classification (NCBI taxonomy): domain Eukaryota; kingdom Metazoa; phylum Chordata; class Actinopteri; order Cypriniformes; family Xenocyprididae; genus Ctenopharyngodon; species Ctenopharyngodon idella. The sequence continues at coordinate 2,689,163 of NC_067223.1, read as the reverse complement.
TCTCATCTCCCATTCCTTTTAAAAGCCAGTTGCGCTTGTACCATGGTGGATTCACTATTTACATGGCGGAATTTGCAAGCAGAAAGACTGAACACTTCTTCAGAGAGGAATCCTTTTGCGTGTCCCTGTGTGTGTAACAAGCATTGTTGAGTGTACGTTTGTTGTGCACCCGCCTATAGGCACATATTACTAACGCCACTTTAAATAACAAAAAAATAATAATAATATTGTGCCATTGACTTTTGAGTTTGTCAGTGGTGCAGTCATTTTCAGTTGCCTCAAAATAGCAATGCGGCAACAATGCGCCTGAACACACCTCGTTTTCAGACCAGCACATCCATGGGCGAACAGATGGGCGCGAGTGCATTTGCTATTTAAGGAACGTGGCACTGGATGTGAAAATGATAACTGTGTTGGGCTGAAACTAGCAAAAAACACTTGCGTCGCGCCTGGCGTTGTATTGCGTCGGGTGTATGATAGGGTGGTTCTACCCTGGAATTTCAAACAAATTAAAAAAATGAGGGGTGATATTTAAAATGCTAAAATTGTAAAATATTTATTTAAATTCACTTAAATTTTTGTAAACTGGAAATGAATACTGTCCATTGTACTAATTGTAACTAATTGTAACAGTAAACTGCAAAACTTCTGCAAAAACAGATAATCGCAAAAATGCCATGAAATAAGTGATCTGGCTTATATAAATATAGCAGATTTTTAAATAATATCGAATATTCATTTCTTCATCAGAGTTTGGGGTTTTATTAAAGTCACGTCAATAATAGTTCTGGCAAAACAATGAAGGTTAGATGTAATAACAGAAATTATGCATTTTGAAAGTAAATTATTTGCCTTTTTTTGATGTGGCATGACCCAAAACAGCATCCATTTTGCAAGAATCAAGGCCGTCTGATTCTTAGACATGCATATGGAAAAATGTGCTGAGCATTTCAAATTCTGACAGTCTAGTCAGGAAGAGGCGAGGCCAGAAACATTTTGAGCAGCTGAAGAAGTGCCTGGGGCTTCTATCAGCAGCCAGGATTGTGATGAGTTATTGAGTTTGGGGAAGAGATTTGAGTTTGTGCTGAGGTAAGCTTGGACTGACCGATACAAATAAAAAACATGGAAGCAATCCAATAACCCACCTCCACCAAACCAGTGGCTTAGTTTGTTAACAAGACACCAAGATCCAACAGAAAAATGTCGAAATCAAAGAAACCTGTTCACCAACATACAGACAATAAAGCCCAACAACTGTGGGCAAATTGACAGATCTAACATTACCTCTCTATCATCAGATCTTCAATGAGTGACCATTAATTACTAAAAAAGGCAAGTGAAAAAGGAAATTTTCCATTTTGTTCAGGTTGTGGAATACCTGAAAGCTCATTTAAAGTTCCTATTGGACAGTAAAGGAGCATATCAGTCTTTGTCAACGTGAGGTTGTGAATGTGCTGAAAACATCTGAACTTAAACCTGTTGTGAATTCACCTGTTGTGAAATGCTTCATTTTCTCCCTTTGGGTTTCATGCAGGAAACTCAAGGTCAACAGTAACACAGAAGGTCAACAGTAACACAGAAGCCACTGCAGTTCATCTCAGAGAAAATAGGCTACTTGCACCTTTGTCACGTTTAACTTCTCCAAGCTTATTTTGCCTGTATCCTCCATCCATTCCTCTTCTTTCTCCTTGCTTTTTTTTTTTTCTTGCTTCATGTTTGCTTTATTGGGAGCTGGTTCTCATTAAATCTCTTGAACTCATTTTATATGTGTGTTTTCAAATTGAATCTGCATATCTCCAGGCGCTGTGTGGGACTCGTTCGCATAAACCTTTAGACGCTTTAGATTCTCCCCGGCCGACTGGAGAATTTCCCAGACAGATTATCATTTTAATAGTCAAATCGATCTGCTGACGTCACGGCGTCGGTTGCTTTACATTTCCAAGTATATGAAACTATTTGCAGCTTTTCTGTGTCATCTGGGTCAGGTCACGGTCTGATTCAGAGACCCCCACACAAACCTGTTGCACCTCGAAGGCAAAAACACTTGAGCGGTTCTTTAACGAAGCTTTTCTCCATGTGTGTTTGAGTCGCTCTGGATTTTCCCCAGAGAGCAGCGAAGCGCAGGGGTCCAAAGGAAACAGATAATAGATAAACCCTCCAGCTCTCAGTGAACACAGCTGCTAATCTCCACATTTGTATGTATGTGCTCTTCTCTATCACTGCAGATTCTCTGAGGATGGAGATCTGGAGTGTCTCAGAGTGTCTCGCCCTTGAGCCGGAGCAGATGTAGACAAGGAAGTGACACAAAATTTAGCTTTGTCCTGATAAGAGAGAACAGCCTCTATGTGTGTGTGAAGCCACATTTGGGATTACTGACAGAGCTTTACTGACTGGATAAGAGCACATCAAACAAGTTGTTGACCAAGTGATCAACTGCATAAAAAAATCTGCAATTCAATACCAATAATCTCAAAGAGAAGGACAAGCTGAATCATTCACATCCACAAAAACAAATTGAATGTGGCATATTTTAACAAAAGTAGGGGCAGCATTAATCTTTCAGCCTTGAAACCTTCCCCCACCTCAACGTCCTGATCGAGGACGACTATGCCTACAGAGGAATTTAAACTTGAGCTTTCATCCTGCCTTTAGGGTAAATATTTGAAGTCAACCTTAAGTTTAAATTCTAGTGGTTTCTGGAGGGTTTCCTTCTTCAGTATATATATAAATATAACTGAATTGACACCCCAGGTGCCTCTTGGTAAAATTGTGACTTCTCAACATTACTTTATTGGTTTTGCACCAGCACTTCACAAACACCTATCGGTGAAATTTGTAATTATTGAAAAAGAAAAACTTCACTTAGATTATTAATTGCTCATCTCAGAGTCACATGACCATATTTTGCACAAAAATTATCAGTATATATATGTTGTTAGTCGCCAGATAGCCGGTAACATTTTTATGAATTCTAGCAAAATGCAATGTTATGAGGACATGAACGTGAATGACGCTCGGGTCAGTGCTGCATCATCACAAAAATGAAAGCCTTTCCAATGTAAATATTCAAGTGCTAGAAGACATGAAAGGATGCGCTATGTGGGAAGTTCAACATCTGAAACATCCGAAGCATACACCCTGCAAGCTGTGTCAGACAGTGCTAAAATACTACAACCCGAATTCCGGAAATGTTGGGATGTTTTTTAAATTTGAATAAAATGAAAACTAAAAGACTATCAAATCACATGAGCCAATATTTTATTCACAATAGAACATAGATAACATAACAACATAAACTGAGAAATTTTACAATTTTATTCACAAAATGAGCTCATTTCAAATTTGATGCCTGCTACAGGTCTCAAAATAGTTGAGACGGGGGCATGTTTACCATGGTGTAGCATCTCCTCTTCTTTTCAAAACAGTTTGAAGACGTCTGGGCATCAAGGTTATGAGTTTCTGGAGTTTTTGTGTTGGAATTTGGTCCCATTCTTGCTTGATACAGGTTTCCAGCTGATGAATAGTTTGTGGTTGTCTTTGATGTATTTTTCGTTTAATGATGCGCCAAATGTTCTCTATAGAGATGAAAGATCTGGACTGCAGGCAGCCCAATTCAGATTCTTCTACGACAAAGCTATGCTGTTGTAATAGCTGCAGTATGTGGTTTTGCATTGTCCTGCTGAAATACACAAGGCCTTACCTGAAATAGATGTCGTCTGGAGGAAAGCATATATTGCTCTAAAATAGTGCCTTCCAAAACATGCAGGCTGCCCATACCATATGCACTTATGCATCCTCATACCATCAGAGATGCTTTTGAACTGAACGCTGATAACGCTGGAAGGTCTCCCTCTTCTTTAGCCCAGAAGACACGCCGCCTGTGATTTCCAACAAGAATGTCAAATTTGGACTCTGTCTGACCATAGAACACTTTTCCACTTTGAAACAGTCCATTTTAAATGAGCCTTGGCACACGGGACACGACGGCGCTTCTGGACCATGTTCACATATGGCTTCCTTTTTGCATGATAGAGCTTTAGGTGGCATCTGCAGATGGCACGGCGGATTGTGTTTACTGACAGTGGTTTCTGGAAGTATTCCTGGGCCCATTTAGTAATGTCATTGACACAATCATGACGATGAGTGATGCAGTGTCGTCTGAGGGCCTGAAGACCACGGGCATCCAAAAAAGGTCTTCGGCCTTGTCGCACAGAGATTTCTTCAGTTTCTCTGAATCTTCTGATGATGTTATGCACTGTAGATGATGAGATTCGCAAAGCCTTTGTAATTTGACATTGAGGAACATTGTTTTAAAAAAGTATTCCACAATCTTTTTACAGATTGGAGAGCCTCTGCCCCTCTTGACTTCTGAGAGACTCTACCACTCTAAGACATCCCTTTTATAGCTAATCATGTTACAGACCTGATATCAATTAATTTAATTAGTTGCTAGATGTTCTCCCAGCTGAATCTTTTCAAATTTTCTTGCTTTTTTCAGCCATTTGTTGCCCCAAGTGCCAACTTTTTTGAGACCGGGTTGTAAGTTCACACATAATTATGTCCAAAAATGCCCGTCTCGGTGAGTATCCTAGTAAATATAGTTGGTTATTAAACTACTTTATTAAATTTCTTTGTTATTTGTTCTTATTTTATTACCGACGGCTATTAAAATTATATTAGTTAAGCTAGTAGTTTTAGTCGTGGTATTGGAATTGGAATAGAGGATTGTGAATTTTAACTATTATCTAAAATATTGGTGTCATAACTGCCTGTTTTTGTTTCTTGGCTGGTAAAAAAATAGATTTGGCCAGTATATATATATATATATATATATATATATATATATATATAGGTTCAGTCATGAATCTAGATTCAGTCATGAAACTCTAGATGGTGCAATTCTATGCAGTCTGCAAGCTATCTCATCTTTACCACATGGAAGTAAAAGGTATTTTAAAGGGGATCTATTATGCCCCTTTTTACAAGGTGTAAAATACGTCTCTGGTGTCCCCAGAGTGTGTATGTGAAGTTTTAGCTCAAAATACCCCACAAATCATTTATTATAGCATGTTAAATTTGCCAATTTTTGGGTGTGAGCAAAAATTTGCTTTTTTGAGTGTGTAAATGCAAATGAGAAATTGTGAAGCAGTCCGGTGTTCTGACGATTTGTGCTGCCTGCTCAGATTTTGCTACCTCCCATAGAAACAGTAGGTAGCACAATTCGATAGCAAAAAAGCTACCTATCAGATTGTGCTACCAGCATCATATTGGTTTGAGGCTTTTTTAATGTCCTTACCCACCCTACCCTAAACCTACCCTTAAAACAATGCAAATATAGTGTTGGCAGCCCAATCTGATAGGGTAGCATTATTCATAAATGACGCAAAAATACACACGTTCAAAATCAGGTTTAATGTTTTGCAAGTTGCTTATGATGCAAGGAGTGAATAATCAAGCATATAAGCAAGCTAGCATGAGAATATGCAATATTAGAATAGGAGAATTGAGTCAATAATAACAACAACAGCAGCATATGGATGACAACCTTGCTGAGAGGATACAGGCAAGGATAGCTTGCATGAGAACACATCTTAAATGAAATTTAGGTATTTTCGATGAAGACAGAATGTGTAGATTTGCATGTTATCCTGGGGCTGTTTGAATGTGACATGCATGCTTGCTCAGGTGAAGGTTGGGGGTTATTTTCTCCATCTATTTCAGCTTGCAACATTATAGCATTTGTTAAAGTCACATAGTGTGCATTCTAATTAGTTAAGTTTGAAGCATATTGGCTCAGAAACACATAGTTGATTTAAGTCAGTAGTTAAACATACTAAGCACCCTGGTACACATTGCTAGTCACAAGTTAAATAACATTTGGCTTCACTAGCTCACTGGCTTCACACATAAGTCAAGCCACTGGATTTGAAGCCATTCGGCAAAGCAGGCCCCGGCACACACAGATAGCAAACATGTATTCAAACATATATGTTCTCATGCCTCTTCTGAGCAGCTGCTGTACATATGTCTTGGTGATAGATCTGCTTGTGTTGGGGGGCTGTAGAATCATATCGTCTTTCTATTATCTCTGTGTGAGGATTTATGCAAATCTATTAATGCAGCAGCATGTTTTACATGCATGCATGTGTGTTGGCTTGTATTGTCATCTTTGCCCCTGGTTGTTTGGGGGATTAATGTACTGTATGTCTATTAATGCAGCAGCAGCAACATATCTTACAAAGCTGCGTATCTGTGTATCTAATGGCAGTAGTCCATACTTGCTCTGCAGCAGCAGTATAGCAGATCAAGACCAAATACATTAACATTGACACATCAATTAACATGCCAAAACTACTCGGAGAGTTGCATTATTGAAATATATAATTCAGTCCAATGCTGTCTCACGACCAATTCGTACGTATTTTATGAGGTGGCTAATTCGTACAAATTCGTACGACCTCACTTGTACGAATTCATATGATTTGTCCAGACTGTCCTCCAAAAAAAAAAAAACGACCCTATAGGTCACTTTTCAGGTCATATTTTGGGTCATATTTCAGGGAAGTGACAAATGACCTATATAGGCGTATTAGTTGGAGAACATGTTGAATTTGTCTAAACCCCAGTGACGGGTAGGTTTAGGGGCGGGGTTAGGGGTAGGTCATTTGTATGAATTCATACGAATTTGTCAACTCATAAAATACGTACGATTTAGCAAAAAACATATAAAATCGTACGAATAAGGTTGTATGAATTCGTACAAATTAACCACCGCGTAAAATATGTACGAATTGCCGTGAGATTGGGTTGTTCAGTCATGAAAGTCTAGATGGCGCAGGCTGATAGGCTCTTTACATGCAGTCTGCATGCTATCTCACTGTTACTAAATGGCACAAGCTGATTGGCCTCTGCTGATCCATGAGATTGCTTGGTCAACATTTAAATAGTCTTATTCATTGTTTGCTATAGGCTAGTCCTGCAGTGCGCTTCCTCCGAAACCCTCCACCTCCCCCAGCTCCACCTGCTATGGGATTTATGTATGTCTATTCATGCAGCAGCAGCAGCATATCTTACATGATCACAGCAGTGTGTCTGTGTATCCATACTTGCTCTGCAGCAGCTGCATGTGTAACAGATCTAGTCTATAATTCTATAGTGATAAATAAATAGTCCATATTAATAATTCTGTATTATGCGGGCCAGACAAATAATTTGGCAATGTCACTTTGTAAAAAAGACTAAGTGTCTGCACACATACACATTCAAATGCACATACCTATAGACTAAACAAGTAAATGAACAGCAAGAACGCATTAAAAGTCTTCTGTTTTCAGTTAAAAGGTGTCATTTAAGCAGCCCCTAAGTTAATAATTAATGATTTTTACAACGGAAGTGATTCAAGCAAAAACATACTTTAGCTGGAAAATAACTTTTTCCTAGAGTTGCTGTAAAGCCAAAACAATCTCTTTCCATTAATTTTCCTATAATCACTGTGAAGCTGCTTTGAAACAATCTGTATTGTAAAAAGCGCTATACAAATGAAGAATACTTGACTTGACTTGTCTAGTCTGCAAAGACCAACTATTCAGTAAGATTTTTTTAATGTTTTTGAATGCTGACCAAGGCTCTATTTATTTGGCATGTAAAAACAAAACAATTTGTGATTGATCACTTTACATGACATTCAGATCATCTCTTCTAGTCTAAGTGGTTCCTGTTCAGTATAAACTGTAATTACAGACTTTATGCTGATAGTCAAAAGGTGCTGTAAACTATGGAATCCCTGAAGCGCAAGATGAAATCAGAGAAATGCTTTCATGCCTTGTTACTCCAAGAATATTTAGTTATTTCAGCTTAGTAAAACACAGTTTTGTAAGAATGTGTGTGTTCTTGTATACATGGTTTATGAGGACACAAATGTGTATAATGACATGGGTATTACAACGTAAACATGGTTTATGAGGACACTTCCTGTGTCCTCGTAAACCAAATGGCTTAAAAAAACATACTAAACAGTGTTGTTTTTTTTTTGTTTTTTTAAATTTAAAAAATGCAGACAGTTTTCTGTGATGGGTAGGTTTAGGGGTAGGGGTAGTGTAGGGGGATAGAATATACAGTTTGTACAGTATAAAAACCATGTACGATCTATGGAGAGTCCCCGTAAACCACATATACAAGTATGCGTGTGTGTGTGTGTGTGTGAGAGCTGAATGTAGTACAGGATTTACAGACTATATCTTTAATTACAGTCACTGAGCCTGTAATTTCAGTGGTTCGCAAACAAACCCACTGCAAAGAGAATCTGGAATTAAATGCTCATTGGTCTGTAATATTTCAGTTTTCTCAAGTAATTGCAGTGGGTTTCAGACATGAGGTTGTGCCATGTCTTTCACCCTCCTCTCCAGTGTTGACATACTTTGATGAAACTCGTCCCATCTCTCGTCTCCCCTGCAGCGAAAGATTAAATGTCACAGGGTTTCTTGTAGGACAAAATTCTGGTGTTTCTCTCCTCAGCTGAGTATATCAGCACCTCTTCACCTTCACATGAGAGTTTCTGATATATTTCTAATCCTGCTACGAGTGATAGAATAACAATGAAGTTTGCTCTAATAGTCACACTCCAGTGAGGACGTCTTTGTGTCCTTGACTCGTGTCTGATCTGCTCACAGACGGTCACACAGAAAGTACAAAGCTCTGTCTGTCAGCCAGTGACGTTTGATCAGAAACAAAGTTAAAAATGTCATTAAATTGCAGGTGAACGTGAAATCGTGGTGTTCGGTGAAGCTTAAAGGGATGTAAAAAAAATAGAATAATAATGCAAATTCTGCCATCATTTATTCATGCTCATGTTGTTCCAAACCTGTATGACTTTCTTTCTTCTGTGGAACACAAAAGAAGATATTTTGAGAAATGCACATTCACCCTCCATAAAATCTAAAATTGAGCAAAGCAACATAATATTTATAAGGATTAAATAATTTTAATGAATGTGGCACTGCAGTCATGTATTATGTGCCATTGTCTATTGAAATCATGCATTACTAATGATTATATATCATTCCAATATGTTTCAATTTATTTTCCATTTATAATTAAACAGCTGGGGTCTGGATCGCACATTAGGAAGCAATGGTTCATAATAGGTTATGGGTGACCATTACATCACATTAAAATGGTCTTTAGAATTACAGACTATTAAATAAATCATTAGAAATCAGTGATCCTGTGAGAAACAGGCTCATTTGATCTCAGTCAGATACATGTATGTGACACTCATTAACTGAACGCAGCAGCTCTGACATGTAATGAGCAGTATTTGACTTTTACTGTAATAACACATGACGCTTAATGAGTGTGAATGATGACTGACCTCTCCAATGGTGTTATTCCAGTCTAGACTTTGTTATGAAACAAAAATAACCATGAGAGAAAATAATCATAAGAGAGAATATATGGAAACGTCTCTGTTCAGAGACATGCAATAACATGAAATATATGAAGCATGTGTAAAAAATAATAATGATAATAATATGTAGAAGAACTTTAGGTAGAAGATAATTGGCAAAGATGAAAATCTAAATTTGCTCTCTTCTGCATTAATGCATTAGTTTTCACACAGTACCAATGACAGCAGCCAAACACATGAGGATCAGTGAGATGTGACACTGTCTGCTTGTTAAGTCGTGACATAAGGAGTGTTTTCGGGCCCAAGCCTCTACTCATTTTCCCAGAGTCCATTAGTGCCTGCCCACTTTTTCGCTGGTATTGGTGCAGGAGTATTTTTTCCATTCATTTTTTTCCCATAAGGATTTGCAAAAAAGTCTTTTTAATAAGCCATAAACAAAGGCAAGCAGCTACGAGGGGACTCACAAAATTACAAACGTTTATTTTAAGCAAAAATAAAAATATATATTTGAATATTAGACAAAAAAGGCAAAGGCCAAGAATGTGTACAAGGGTGTGTGTTGTTTATTATATCTTTAGAAACAATATATTTTTATTTTATTGTAAAGTATGCTTATTGCTCTTTTGCCCTGTGGTGACTCTCTGATTGGTGCAATTTTGTACTGCATCATGGGTAATGTAGTTTTTTAACTGTTTAATTGTTTTAAAAATATGGTGAAATGCTGCTAACAAATGTCTTCAACAGAAGAATATACCTTCGATTAACAACCTCGGAACTCACAGTAGATTTGTCTTGCAATTTCCCTATGGAGAAAATGAATGTTTTTAATGTTTTTGTGTTGACGTAATTTCAATTGAAACAGGAAGACAGGGTGGGATATATCGAACAGCCCCGCCCCCTTTTTTAAATATCCAATAGCGTTTCGTTTATGTCACAGCTCGGCCAGAGGTGCTGAGCTCGGTAAAGCTTTGGTTTCCTTTTAATCTCTAAACGTTTCTCCTCCGCTATATCGCTTTAAATACAGAATTCTGTGCAGAATTCAAATGGGTCCAATATGTTTTGTGGTCTGCGCCGACTTGCGCATATGATCCGCTCTCTGCTCTCATGTCTCTGGACCAGAGCAGACTGTTTTCACGCTGTGGTGGTTCATGTGACAAACGGACTTCATTCGCGTTAATGGAAAGCATATTAACGCTGTCTGAATTGTTCCCTGTCCTCTATATAGTGCATTATGTGCCATTCACCATTTAGAAACTAGTAAATTTGTGAACATGTGACCGATTTCAGCTGCAGCTTTAGCGTCGGTTTATAGTGTAGGAGGGGGCGGGACTTCAGATTCTAGAGAGCATTTGGTTGGACAGAAGATTTGATGAGAAGCTGAAGTGCGTGGTGATGTCATGACTGTAAGTTTTGAATGCTTATATCTCCTAAATGTAAATTTTGTCATTGTTTTGGAACACAGCAGCTAACCTTAAGGCTAACATATTAATAATAAAAGCTAAAGAAATTAAAATTTTGATTTCAGGGGGACTTTAACAGCTGTTTGAGCAGAATTTATTCATATTACACATTGAAGCTAAGCTTTTAAAAACTGTACAGTGCAGTCTCTGGGCTCACAGCGTCCCAGACACTAATGTTTTAACAATTCATAAAAGATGAATCTGGGCCATCTGGGATTTCAGTGTAGAAATAAAGGTTACAATCATGATTTTTCAGTAGTGTTACAGCACACTGTGAGTGCATATTAGCACCATTGGTAACACTTTACAATACAGGTACACTAATACAGTATGTTTAAATTAATGCTTAACTAATGCACAGATAATCTTGAATTAATGTATGACTCATGAAGAACTAAGCCATTTGTTAATGACTGCTGCAATAATAACTAATAAAGAGTCTGTCTGATTAATAACGTCATATATATGGATTGCTGTTAATTAAATGTGTCACCATGAAATAATTCCCTATCAGCATCTAGTATTTAACTAATAGTGTAAATTAATGTGTCTGTTTAAATGAATCATTATCTAATGATTTGCAAAGATATCATTATGTATCAGTACGTATGGCTTTACTTGTTGCGGAACTAATTTTTACTTGTTTAAATACACAGACAGAGTAATCAACAGAACTAAGAACAAGTGAAAAACTAATGAGTAACTATGGAAACTATAACATTTAGTAAAGACAAAACAGGAATAGCGAAAAGTAAACCAAAACACAATGAAACTAAACAGACTTAAACATAACCCTAACAGTATGAAAATGTCACATAAATGCAGTAACTTCAGGACCAGATTAGAGCATAGGTGGACCAGAAAGAGAATTTTTATTTAAATCACAGTTTAAAAGGGGCTAGTTGTCACATGTTTCAATTATTATTATTATTAAATCACATTATTAAAAGCAGAAATATAGTGTCGACTGAGTTTAGATCTGTTCCTTGTCACAAACATCTGCAGGTCTGCACTCCTCTGCTCTGTGAGTTACTGGTTGGATAAGAGGTTTCACTCGTCGTTTTGCAGCTTGTTGTTTTATCGTCTCTTATGGCACGGGTCATGAGCCAGCATCAGAGGAAGAGCATCCGGAAACACTGGGGTCTTTTCTGACATCACCTCACAGAGACCTGAAATCCTCTGATGGGTGTCAAATTTATGTGAAATCCCCAAAGGCCTGATGTCTACAGCATCTGTAAACATCCACGCACCTGTGGTCTGTGACTAAAAGGGGTTTTATTGCTTGACACTCCTCAAGAATCATGAATTATTTAGGAAAGTCTGCTGTTAAGATCTCACCCTTCAGCATGCAGCTGCCTACTTGAGACGTCCCTGTGAAAATACAACTCTGGTGCTTCTCATTAGGTGGATGTGCCGACTGTGGGATGTGGATATGTGGTATGGGAAATCCTGATCAGAATATACTCAGCACAGTTGCTTGTGGTCACTTTTGAATCCGGTCAGACGCTTTCTAGTACTTCCAATATGACATACAGTATTTTCTGCCTGCCAGACAAGAAATGAAACAGAATGAAAGACATATTTTGATATACATTTGTATTCACTGAAAACATTCCCCTCTGCTGTGGCTCTGAAATCTTTTTGTAAATATTTTGTAGTGGAAAAACTAATTATAGCTGCAAGTTAGTTGACTTTTTATGTACCTTAATCAAAAGATATAGCAGAATTTAACTGCCAGTGGTGAAACATGTGAATTACTGCTATTCATGTCCAGTCAGGTGAAAGTTATGAGTGACAGAGCCATTATACTCGCACATAATCTGTGACAAACACGTCTGAATCAGCTGGATAAACAAAGCACTCGTTGTAAACTTCTGACGTGAGATATCTGAAGTTAATTGCTTGTGAAAAATGTTTCATCAAAGCACATGTAACGATCGGGTGTTGCTATATACTATATTGCTATATTGACTGTGCATATAATGAACTTCCTTCAGAGGCCTTAAACTTGCATAGTGAGGCACAAAAATGTTATACTGATTAAAGTTTCTATATAGGCAGAGGCAGGACACACCGTTTTGGTCACAAAGACCTTTTTTTCCCAATCACAGAACAGTCACTCATGCAAACAGGACTTTTCTCTTTGCTAAGTCAAGCAGCAAATGTTCAGCTTTGATACATTTTCAATTTTCCACTTCCTATCTTCTATTTATGGCATGCATAAATCATAAGTGAGCCGTGTTACTTTCCAAAGACGTCAGATATGAAATAGCACAGGCACACAGGGAATTCAAACACACTAAAATACAGTAATGATATCTGCTTTTACATACTGCAGCAGCAGGGCGGCCGCTAGTTACCAATTTAACTGCTTTTAACTGTTCAACATTTAACTGCTCATAAATGTATAAAATGCCCCTTCACATGTCAAACTTTCGGTGAAGATTTGAATGGGATTTTGTAAATGATATTATTATATCATGACTGTGATGTCATACTGAAGGAAATGATGAAAAAACTTAAAGGAACAGTTTTCACCCAAAAATGAAAACGAAAAGTCTGCTAGAATTCATTATTTTTAGGCTGAACTGTGAACTGTCCCTTTAACTGAATTTTAGATACCTCAAGACATAATAAACAGCACAATTGCATTATATAATGAAGTAGCTTCCCTCAAGGTGACTGTTAAATTCAGTCTTGGATTGAGTTAACCTGCATTACTACAGACGGCCCTGACTAACACAAACACAAGCTTGTGGCCTGTAGGAGTTCAGAATATATGAGAGTAGTGAGATGTGGCCGGACTGCAGTAATGAGAACACAGACGTTCCCTCAGAGGACACTGAGGTCTGAGACATCTGCCACCAGATGCTGAAATGTGCTGCACAAATGAGACCTTACATATGCATACTGAGTTTTTTTATATGCCTGTCAGGGTATATGAATCAGATCCTAAAGTGGATTTCGTTGCTCTTTGGGTATGGATAAAACAGAATGAAAGCTTGAGAGAAACTTTGGATTCTGAGGGCCCATCACTGTTTTTAACAACAGGATTTCCTAGAAAATATATCTATAAATAGATTCCCATATGTGATTGAACTTTTACAGTAATTTGTTTTCTTGGAAGTGGAGTTCACAGTGAAATGCCACATTTTAAGTTACATTATTTTCTTACTTGAGTAGGAAAATAATCTCGGGCTACTATAGCATTAACCTAAAGTCAGTCATCATCCTCAATCACAAAAGGCCACTGGGTAACTATTTACTATTTAATTTAGAAGACATGTAATTTAACAGCAAATGTCAAAATCCTTTAGACCTGCAGAGCTGACTCATATTTAAACAGCTTCGGGTTAAAAGAGAGTCAATGCTGTGTTCATAAGATTTAGCATTTGAAAAAAAGTGGAGAAACAATTAAAATACATTCACATGATCATTAAATAATTGGTTTGTGAAATACTGTCACACCTGTTACACCAGCAGAGATGGACTGGGGAAATAAATCTAACAGTACAGTATGTCATTTTCTGCTAACATTGCACCAGTCTGTGCAAACATTGCTGTCCGCAGTGGTCATGCTGTTCTGTGATAATGGAAATAATCCGCTCAAAACAATGTATTTAATTAGAAACACAAAGTCACATTGTCAGTGTGGTGTGGATGAGTCAGTTATTTAATCCTAATTGGTGTTCCATTCTTCAGATATTATGTAGCCAACAGCTAATTTATAAAAATGAGTGGTAGCAAAAAGCTTATGAATTATAAAGCTTTTCATGCAGTTCTGTCTCCCAGCCAAAGTCTGACTCTACAATTCAGTTTTCAGGTTCAGGTTCCTGGTAAATCAGAATTTGGATTCAGGCTTCATAAGATCAAACAAGAATATCCTAAAATCAAATAATAGTTTGCTTATTTTGACCTCTTTATTTATTACCGTAATAATTCTCATTGATGTTTTTGCCTCGCAGAAGGTATCACAGATCATTACATCATAGATGTTCATGTATTAGACCTCCTGTTCATACTAACTTAGATCACTGCCATGCCTGCTTCTCTATATATTTCCATCTGAACTTGTTTATCTTCAGAAGAATTTTACAGATTTCTCTTAATTCTATGTCAGTCTTGAGGCTAGATACAACCCGAATTGCCGGAAATGTTGGGATGTTTTTTAAATTTGAATAAAATGAAAACTAAAAGACTTTCAAATCACATGAGCCAATATTTTATTCACAATAGAACATAGATAACATAACAAATGTTTAAATGGAGAAATTTTACACTTTTATCCACTAAATGAGCTCATTTCAAATTTGATGCCTGCTACAGGTCTCAAAAAAGTTGGCACGGGGGCAACAAATGGCTGAAAAAGCAAGAAATTTTGAAAAGATTCAGTTGGGAGAACATCTAGCAACTAATTAAGTTAATTGATATCAGGTCTGTAACATGATTAGCTATAAAAGGGATGTCTTAGAGAGGCAGAGTCTCTCAGAAGTAACGATGGGCAGAGCTGTGAAAGAGTGTGAAAAAAAGATTGTGGAATACTTTAAAAACAATGTTCCACACATCACAATGCAAAGGCTTTGCAAATCTCATCATCTACAGTGCATAACATCATCAAACGATTCAGAGAAACTGGAGAAATCTCTGTGCGTAAGGGTCAAGGCCGAAGACCTTTATTGGATGCCCGTGATCTTCAGGCCCTGGTTGTGTCAATGACATTACTAAATCAGCCAAGGAATACTTCCAGAAACCACTGTCGGTAAACACAATCCTCTGTGCCATCTGCAGATGCCAACTACATGAGCATCTATAGTGCAAAAAGAAGCCAAAAGCGCTGTTGTGTCCCGTGGGCCAAGGCTCATTTAAAATGGACCGTTTCAAAGTGGAAAAGTGTTCTATGGTCAGACGAGTCCAAATTTGACATTTTTGTTGGAAATCACGGACGCCGTGTCCTCTGGGCTAAAGAGGAGGGAGACCTTCCAGCGTGTTATCAGCGTTCAGTTCAAAAGCCAGCATCTCTGATGGTATGGGTGTGCATAAGTGCATACGGTATGGGCAGCTTGCATGTTTTGGAAGGCACTATGACTGCTGAAAGGTATATAAAGTTTTTAGAGCACTATGTGCTTCCCTCCAGACAACATCTATTTCAGGGAAGGCCTTGTGTATTTCAGCAGGACAATGCAAAACCACATACTGCAGCTATTACAACAGCATGGCTTCGTCGTAGAAGAGTCCAGGTGCTGAATTGGCCTGCCTGCAGTCCAGATCTTTCACCTATAGAGAAAAGGACGCCAAAGAAGACCACAAACTCTTCAGCATCTGGAAACCTACAGTGGGTACGGAAAGTATTCAGACCCCCTTAGATTTTTCACTCTTTGTTATATTGCAGCCATTTGCTAAAATCATTTAAGTTCATTCTTTTTCCTCATTAATGTACACACAGCACCCCATATTGACAGAAAAACACAGAATTGTTGACATTTTTGCAGATTTATTAAAAAAGAAAAACTGAAATATCACATGGTCCTAAGTATTCAGACCCTCTGCTCAGTATTTAGTAGAAGCACCCTTTTGAACTAATACAGCCATGAGTCTTTTTGGGAAAGATGCAACAAGTTTTTCACACCTGGATTTGGGGATCCTCTGCCATTCCTCCTTGCAGATCCTCTCCAGTTCTGTCAGGTTGGATGGTAAACGTTGGTGGACAGCCATTTTTAGGTCTCTCCAGAGATGCTCAATTGGGTTTAAGTCAGGGCTCTGGCTAGGCCATTCAAGAACAGTCACGGAGTTGTTGTGAAGCCAGTCCTTCGTTATTTTAGCTGTGTGCTTAGGGTCATTGTCTTGTTGGAAGGTAAACCTTCGGCCCAGTCTGAGGTCCTGAGCACTCTGGAGAAGGTTTTCGTCCAGGATATCCCTGTACTTGGCCGCATTCATCTTTCCCTCGATTGCAACCAGTCATCCTGTCCCTGCAGCTGAAAAACACCCCCACAGCATGATGCTGCCACCACCATGCTTCACTGTTGGGACTGTATTGGACAGGTGATGAGCAGTGCCTGGTTTTCTCCACACATACCGCTTAGAATTAAGGCCAAAAAGTTCTATCTTGGTCTCATCAGACCAGAGAATCTTATTTCTCACCATCTTAGCAAACTCCATGCGGGCTTTCATGTGTCTTGCACTGAGGAGAGGCTTCCGTCGGGCCACTCTGCCATAAAGCCCCGACTGGTGGAGGGCTGCAGTGATGGTTGACTTTCTACAACTTTCTCCCATCTCCCGACTGCATCTCTGGAGCTCAGCCACAGTGATCTTTGGGTTCTTCTTTACCTCTCTCACCAAGGCTCTTCTCCCCCGATAGCTCAGTTTGGCTGGACGGCCAGCTCTAGGAAGGGTTCTGGTCGTCCCAAAAGTCTTCCATTTAAGGATTATGGAGGCCACTGTGCTCTTAGGAACCTTAAGTGCAGCAGAAATTTTTTTGTAACCTTGGCCAGATCTGTGCCTTGCCACAATTCTGTCTCTGAGCTCTTCAGGCAGTTCCTTTGACCTCATGATTCTCATTTGCTCTGACATGCACTGTGAGCTGTAAGGTCTTATATAGACAGGTGTGTGGCTTTCCTAATCAAGTCCAATCAGTATAATCAAACACAGCTGGACTCAAATGAAGGTGTAGAACCATCTCAAGGATGATCAGAAGAAATGGACAGCACCTGAGTTAAATATATGAGTGTCACAGCAAAGGGTCTGAATACTTAGGACCATGTGATATTTCAGTTTTTCTTTTTTAATAAATCTGCAAAAATGTCAACAATTCTGTGTTTTTCTGTCAATATGGGGTGCTGTGTGTACATTAATGAGGGAAAAAAATGAACTTAAATGATTTTAGCAAATGGCTGCAATATAACAAAGAGTGAAAAATTTAAGGGGGTCTGAATACTTTCCGGATCCCACTGTATATCAGGCAAGAATGGGACCAAATTTCAACACCAAAACTCCAGAAACTCATAACCTCGATGCCCAGACGTCTTCACACTGTTTTGAAAAGGAAGAGGAGATGCTACACCATAGTAAACATGCCCCTGTCCCAACTATTTTGAGACCTGTAGCAGGCATCAAATTTGAAATGATCATTTTGTGCAGAAACTTGTAAGATTTCTCAGTATAAACATTTGTTATGTTATCTATGTTCTGTTGTGAATAAAATATTGGCTCATGTGATTTGAAAGTCTTTTAGTTTTTTTTTCATTTAAATTTTAAAAAACGTCCCAACATTTCCGGAATTCGGGTTGTACATAAATGCTTTACTGAAAGTAATGTAAATAATAATTGTCACCTTAAATTAAATAGCATTTTTTTTTTTTTTCCAGTACAGATTGTTTCGAAGCAGTAATAAACAGGATCATAACAGTCAATGCTGCAAACTTCATTAAATTCTGCTGTAAAGCTCTACAAGACAGTAATGTCATTATTCAGCTGAAACCAGTTCAGTGTTGATTCAGCTCAGTTCTATAACTGTAAAGTTTTATGAAATTAGTTCAATTCAGCTATAAGCAGCTCAATAGAAGACAATAGTGTCTTTATTCAGCTCAAGTCTGTTCAGTGTTGATTCAGTTCAGATCAATAACAGGTCGAATCAGCTATAAAGCAGTGCTACAGAAGACAATAGTGTTATCATCTCAGTTCAGTTCAAGCTTTTGTTCTCATCCAGTAGTGTCAGTGCAGTCAAATCAATAATATAATTTTACTGAATATGAAGTGTTTTTAAAAACGGCAGCTAAATAAGCCAAAGGCGACAGTGGCAAGGAACCCAAACTCCATTAGGTGACAGAAATGGAGAAAACAACCGTCAGTCAGTGAACCAGTTGAACGAAATGGCCAAATGAACGAATATGGTGTGATTTATTCCAGGCTGCATCACAAGTCAGATAGTGGATAAATATAATTCAAAATGTTTTATCCAGCTTGAAGATACAGTACGTCACATTGGCATTTAAAATTATAATAATAATAAAAAAAAAGCCTAGGAAAGAATCGATTGATTCTTTGCTTCTGCATTGGACTTTTGTGTCACCCGTTTTGCCTTTAACAAGTTTCCTGCTCAATCAACTGTGACGATGTGTCAGCATTATTTTGAGCTCTGCGTGTGTGTCTGCACACCAGTGGCATATGATGGAGTCGGCCTGATGCTGCCAAATCGAGCAGGGCAAATAATTCAAATAGCATGTGGGTAGAACAAGATAATGAGGACCTCCACCAGGAGGGCGGATGATCCGCCGCATAAAAACAGAGAGGAGCTAATATAGCTGCAAAACTATCACAATGATTTTCACTTCAAACTGACTTGAGATCTGCTGCTTTGCCTGTTTGGTGAACAATAAGTTACCAGGCGCTTATTATCGCATTTTATGTCTGAAGTACTTCTATCGTAAAAGATAGATCTGATTTAGGTTGCAGAATGGATTCTTTGTTAAGTCGATATTCCAATAAGCTGACAAATTCTATGCAGAATATGTTCGTTCACGGCTGCATGTGACCTTGAACTGACTAATTAACAGTTTCTTTCAGGATAGCAAGTAAAGGATAGCACCAAAAGTCATTTGTCTTATTGCATCTCAGTCACACACAGTAATGAATGCATTTGCTCGTCGTCATTTGTTCATAATAAAACTAATTTGTTTTTCTTTCCACCCTTCATTTTGCTGGCCAGATGTCTGATTTGTCCCACATGCGATGAGATTTCAGGGACTATTAGCCATTCCGGGATTGTTAACGTAAGACCGGCTGCGTCTCGCTTCCAATTAGACTAATAATGTGTCCGATAGCAGCAGTCAATGAGAATCTCACCTCGTCTCCTCCATATTTGTTCAGTCATCATTAACACACCATTACATTCACTGACCACAAATAGAGGCACGTATCGACGTCCCCCCGTCTTATTGTTTTTGCTTTGTTGTCTTCAGAGGTAATGTTTCATTACCTTTTGAATGAATCCTGAGGCTGTTATTGTTTCATCTGATCGGATCGGTACTGTAATGAAAGCGCAACATACAATAATGAATGAGGTGTCAAGTTTAAAGGATGTTCATGAGGAATATTCTCCTTCTTATTGGCAGAAATAATGGTGCAATTGGTTTAAAACAACATGAGATCACTTCACTGGTAATAATAAGGCAGATTTGAATGAACAATTAATAAATCCTTAGCTAGCAAAGGTTTAATATCAGTATGCCGAGTCTCACCGAGGGATTCAGACCAAGTTCACCTGACTTGAATGTTGAGCTCTTTCACTCTGATTGGAAGCCCGTCTTATCACCCACCACATGAGTCCAGCACCTGAGAGGCATGTCAATAGTGCAAAGCAACCATCTAGTTCAATTCAACAAACACACAAACAAGTCGGCCTCGCTTCCAAACAAAGCCTGGGGTTGAAGGATAATTTCAGCAATCAGCTTTGCAGAAACAAATGACAGTGCAATTACCAATGTGTTTTCAGCGGCTGGTTCATAATTCACATTATTGTTCCACAGAACAGGTAATTAAAATGTATAAAGCCAGATTATGTTGAGAATTTCATGTCTGTGTTTGTTAGTTAAAGGCGTGTGGTGAGAAACGGAGGTCTGGTTCAGCGAGCGTCGTGTTTTCTCAGCTAGCTGCCAGTTTATGTACTTTTGTGCTCTTGTAAGTCACTATGATAAGAAAAGCATCTGCTATGAACATGACCGACCGTAAATGTAAACACACCGTGTGAAAGACATTTTGTCAGCTTATGCAGGAGGAATGGGAAGTTAGTAGGTTTATAATTAAAACCAACATAATTTAGCATAATCTTTTATGAAAATATCAAAAGAGTCGCGAGCTGACAGTTCGCGCCGCTTGTAGCAGTTAAATCATTTAAAGCTTTTCAGTCTGTTGTCTCTCTAACCGTGAACAAACCAGCCCACGCACATGGACGTCTCTCTGGGGTTTCTGAATATTACAGGTGTGTGTTCGAGCGTCCAGCTCTTATTCTGATTGCTGCACAGTCGATTGCCAGACATCCACCAGCCAATGTTCCCTGCCAAAACAAATTGACTAGATATCCTGCATTTCATATGCATTATGCATTGATCTGTACCAGACCGTAAAGGGATCTGACTGTATTTCACCATCACCACTTTTCATTTGGAACAAAATCATGCATTTAAAAATATTCCATTAAAATAACAAACTCTTTAATCTTACAGTTTATTATGCACAGAACCGTATCCATTAAATTAAAACAGAGTGGCCATCTGCTTGGTTTTGAGTTTTAGTGAAGTTTAGTTGACAGTGCCACCAAAATCTTATCTATAGCCGCTTTTCCACTGAAATTACCTGGAACAATTTGTCCCAGGAACCTTTTTTTCCCAGGAACTTTTTCCCCCCTAGACCTGTTGCTGTCTGCGTTGCATCGCTGTCTAAAGTACTGTGAAGATTAAGTCCGGTGACGTAGGACTGCGCGACACTTTCCAGTTCCCGCTGGATTTCGTCCTCCATATATAAGCTTAATAAAGCCTGAACCTCGTTGTCGGTCCATTGGTCGTATTTTTTAAACTCAATTGTTGATTTGATTAGCAAACAACTCTTACTGCAAGCTAAGCAATAGACTTTTAAAATTGGTGGTTGAAATAAAATGTTGCGTGGAGCCAACCAATTCCCACTCCCGGAAGTTCCTGAACTTTGAAAAAGTACTACCTCGTGAGCAGGGACTTTCTGAGGAGGAAACTTTTACTCTGAACTTCATTTAGACCCTGGTTCCTGCCGTCAAAACACATCGAGTACCACCCCAAAGTCCCTAGATCCTGGGAAAAGTTCCTGCGGTGGAAACGCAGCTTATATAAAAGTCTGACTAAGGGACAGTAATATTTATTTATTTATTTACATGACTTTCTAGAATGCTTGATTCTGATTCACTAAACTGTTGTCACCTGCAACTGTCTCCTACACTGTCTCTTGTATCACTTCACACTCTTTCTTCACACATAATAAGATAATAAATATAAGATGGTTAAAATTTAACTCAAATCAACATTAATATCTAGTCATTTACATATTTGATCATTAACGCAGCTCATGAAAGAAGGCAGGCATGTGATTTTGTTTTGCGCAGGTGTGGATAAACACAATCTGTTGGGCACAAACCCAAATTCTGAAGCCAAAAAGACTCCTAGTCTCATTTAAAATGTGCATTTATAATCATTAACACATCCTGAAAGTGTTTGTTTTTCCTGATTTAAAAAATTCAGTGAGGCTGTCAGCTGTCACAATGTTTACTTTAGGTTAGATCAGCCTAAATTATATATTGTACATAATATATTATTAAAAATATTAAATATATAGACAGTCCTATATTAAATATTAAATGTAGGACAGTCTGATCAAACTCTACAGTAATACAGTAATTTAATTCTGAAGACCACATACATATTTTCCACCTTTGATTTTTCTCCATGTTCAATAACACCTCAGAGTGCCCTCTTCTTTCTGTTCTCTGAATACATTCATTGGAATAAAACAACTCATCCAATTTATGTCTAGAAACACGAATATTTCACAGTGACTCATAACAACTGAACGTCGGATGCCTCAGGCTTTAATGTAGTTTTACTTCCTTGACTGAATAAAGAAGAAAATATACTGCTTCCAAACTTAGTAACTCAAGCTGTCACATTGAATTCTGTCCCAAAAAACTTGTTTCTGACTTATGTTTTGGATTGTCTTCTTAGATAAGAAGGTGTAGACAAACATGATTAGAGATTTGTTAATATGTATTGCTTGTTAAAGTACATTTAAATGAGCTCTGGAGTGGAGGTGGTCCAATTTGTAGTTTCTTTAACGCCCACAGCTGCTCAGAGCCACAGAGAGGAGCAAATAGTTCCTTTGTTTTTATGTTCTGCGCTACATTAAGGCTGTTTGCACAAGAGCCTCTTTTGAACTCAGAAAGAAAATGAGCATAATTCACTTTAGGAAGAAGTAGAGGGCATCTGAAGTCATTCCACCATAGGCAATCTGTTCACACAGAAGCAATGCGGTTAAAACATTTATGTTTACTGAAATGGATAAAAAGAACTGGTCTAATAAATATCTGTTTGTTAAAATCAATCATGGTGGTTTTGGGTGGGGTGGGGGAAGTATTATTGGATTAATTCTCATAAATTAATTAGTAATTATATTCACTTGTCAAATTAATATAAATTAAATGCAGTAAACTAAGATTATAATTAATTAAATAATTAACTTGTTAAACTATTAATAATGATTACATTACAAATAGAACAAAATGAATGTAAATGTGTCAAAAATATTTAATATAATTAAGTGAGGGATTGCATATCTGAATTTCATATTATTTAGTGAGGGATTGTCCATTTAATTTTTAGTCTTTAGATGTTTTTTTGCATATATTGGTCAATTTGCTATGATTTGGGTGCCTGATAGAAAGGCATTGTGGAAAGAAAGAATTCTTATGTATGAGAGACAATAAGCCAATGGCTGTGAGAAAGAGCAATACTGCCACCTGCAGAAATATTTAGGTCATGGAAAGAAATATTAGCTGTTCTTTTTTTCTTTCAATAACCTTACGTTCCTGACCCGATGCAAGACTTTAGTCATTCTTCCACTTGCTTCATTTCTTCATGGTTTTAAAAAAGAAATGCATCATTTCACAGCCCCTTTTGAAACCGTAAGGGTGGTTTATACAGGCTCAAATTGCCCTGAAGGGATGTTATGGAATTTTGGTCATGGTCCTTGATGTTCAGCCTTATTGGATCAGAATGTATTCTGCAGCTACACTGCAAGGACTGCTTTTTTTCGGTGTCTCTTGAATGATTAATTTGGCGTAAATATTTGGTTACATAACTACCAAGTGCACCCCGTGTAATTCCCGCGGGTGCGGCTTTTCGCGTCACATGCACATGATTGGCGTGGTGCTTGTGTGAGTTCGGAGAGTTGTTGCTAACTGAAATGTAGGCCTACGCCTTTTTACTGCTCGCCTCTTCCTTGTTTGTTCGTTGTCTTTGCCCAGGTAAGTTGTGTAATGTCATGTGAAATAATTAGCAGAGCGTTGTTTGTCACTGAACTTGGGTAACTTAGTTCTCTCGCTTGATGTAACAAACTTAGCGTGGTCGCGTTTGTTGCCTTAAAGGGTTAGTTCACCCAAAATGAAAATTATGTCATCATTTTACTCACATTCGTGTTGTTCCAAACCCGCAAGACTTTAGTTTATCTGCGGAAAACAAATTAAGATAGTTTTAATAAAATCTGAGCCAGTTCTGTACACTTTATTGACAGCTACGCACATACCACTTTGACGCTTCAAAAATTCATTAAAGAGATCGTAAAACTTATCCATGAATTGTTTAGTCCAAATTTTCTGAAGAGACATGATCGCTTTATATGATAAACAGATTGAATAGTCTTTTATTCACATAAAAACATTGATCAGCGAACATAAACAGAAGCTCAACCGTACATGATGCGCGAGAACAAATCTCGTTGGTTCTTGCGGAAGCTGCATACCACGCGAGAATGAACCTCATTGGTTCTCACATGTCAAGCAAACATGCCTGAATGTTTATATGTGAATAAAAGCCTAAATTAAATTTGTTCAGTGCATAAAGCGATCGTCTCTTCAGAAAATTTGGACTAAACCACTCAGTTGATATAGTTTTACAATCTCTTTATGAACTTTTTGAAGCGTCAAAGTGATAGTTGCATAGCTGTCAATGAAATCACTCAGATTTTTATTATGGGTTTGGAACGACATAATTAATGACTGAATTTTAATTTTTGGGTGAACTAACCCTTTAATAGGGTTTAATGTGTATTTGGTTGTGGTTCAATAATTCTGAATTTCTTTCCTTGCAATTCTGAGGAAAAGAACTGCGTGATAAGCTATATACTCGAAAATCTTGCAATTCTGAGTTTAGTTCTAACTCGCATTTTTGACTTTTGTTTTCCAGAATGGTGAGAGATAAATTCAAATTGTGAGGAAAAAAAGTCAGAACCATTTTCTGTGGCAGAAATAAGCTTAATAGGTATAATGGGAGCTATACAGCGTTTCCCGATAATTACGTAGACTCTGGCGGCCTGCTACAGTTTCACAATGTTTTGCGCCATTGCTTTGTCAAAGCATCTGTCAAAGGAACTAAAATAGACAGAACAATATTTCTTAGTGTCTTTATCAAATCAAGGCTACGATTTAATTAAGTAGCCTATACCCCGGTGAAAAAAAGGCTTTATTGTATTTCAAATATATTCCCTTTTCAGTAGTACTTTGTAACAAAGAATTTTATCATTTTTATTTATATAAAAAGTAGGCTGCTGTATTAACATCATGCTTTTACTTGTTTTCACAATAAAATGTTTAACACACTCTAAAATAATTGTAATTTAGTAGGCATATGTTTTCTAAAAATGTTTTAGAAGAATATAGCCTATACTTAGTGAAAGTTATGTTTAATTTTTAAAGTGTACTTGTTTGAGCTTTATTTAAAAAAATATATATTTTAGGTATAGCTTATTTTAAACTCTATGCTTAAAATTGTCATTAAAATGCTCTGAAAGTATATTATAAAATGCTTTAATTAATATCCTGAAGTTGTAATATAATTTACATTAAATTTGAGTGAAATTTTACATATTCATGCTTGGAATTCACTTCACTTCATTCACTTCATAATGCGTTGAAAGCACTATGCGCTATGAAGTGTACTCTTGTAATTGTGATTTACGTGTATATTTATTAAGTTTATACTGGCAGAGAAGTATCATTTTACAATTCTCATTGGAATTTAAATGTCTCTTTAACTTTCTTGATGCAGAGTAGCCTCTGTTCTACAGCTCTGATTTAAGAAGATCATTTTGTTCAGTTTTATAATGCTGAAACCATGTAAAGATAAAATAAAAATTGTTGGACTTGTTATTGAATTGTTTCCATTAATAACGTTATGTTATTTATTTCAGTGGACTTGGAAACAAGTTCAGCATTGGGGATAGTCCCCCAAGTAATTCAGCCTTTAGTAAAGACTACTGGTAACACATTTAAAATACTGCATTGTGTAAGTTATGTAATGTTGAAAGTGTGTTGTACAAAGTTGAGCTACTGTAAACCCACCTGTTCAAAGTAATTAAATAGAATTTTCAAAAAAATCTACTTATTCTACTTATATTTTCAGTTCCTGTGACATTTTCTTCCATTTTAAAGGGTTAGTTCACCCAGAAATAGAATTGAATTAATTAATTACTCGTTCCAAACCCGTAAGACCTTCGTTCATCTTCGGAACACAAATTAAGATATTTTTGATGAAATCTGAGAGTTTTCTGAAGTTTGATGTTGATACTGATTATTTTTGGTTAATTTGAACTCTTTGAGATTTAAGTAAACAGAACTTTAACAAAAAAATTATAACTTACATTATTAATTATAACTACTTAGGCCTATTTCTATTGTTTCAACATTAGTGTGTTCGTCTGAAAATAAAACATACATTCAAGATTGAAATGAGGTTGACTCATCAACATGTACCACCAGCCCTTTTGGTTGAAATCATTCACAGTGCTTGTTCTATTTTGGAATTTTGCTTGATAAGTCAGAGTTCTGCGAACGGCCAGCTGCTACTGTGTGCTGAGGTAAAAGTAAGTAAAAATATCTTTCAGTTAATCATTTTTACACATTAAATGTTAAATGTCTCTTTATAGTTGCAATGTTTTATACTTTAAAGCGTTTAAAACTTTTCTGCTTCATAGGTTTGTAACTTATCATCTTGTTTATACACCAGTCCATGACACAGCGGGCAAACTCTGAGGTAAATGTTGGAACTGTTTTAGTTATTTAAATTTGCAACTTGCCAAACCCCCTTGTGGAAGAAGAATGCCCTTGTGTTTACAACTGTGACAACGAACGCTTTCCAGGATCAGCTAAACACTGGATTCTCAAAAGCATGTAAAGTTTGCGGCTCCATTGTTGCAGTAAACTTTCTTGAATGAATAATTCATTAGATGCACTTCGATCTATTATTCTAAGGACATCGACTTTTACATTTTCATGCCCCTAAACATGAGGCGGAACAAAACGTACTGTGATTTGTTGTTATATGTCAGTCAAACGTCATCTTGGGCAGTCCTTGGCCAACGAAAGCTGCGATAGAGTCCAGACCTTCTGCCATCAGTCTGAAGCTCTGGCTGCGTGAGACTAACTCTTCACTAACACGCTGTGCATATATTTATTTAATTAAAAATCGAAAATCACAGCCTTTGTGATTTCATAATCGCACTGTCAAATCGTGATTTTGGTTAATTTTGATTAATCGTGCAGCCTTAATGGAAATTCAAAGCCTGTTTGAAAAGTCACTAACGGTATGTTCAGTTCGATTTGGGATGGTAAACTTTGATCCGGCTTGCGTTTCCTCCACCAACAGTACCCTTACTTGATAGGCATGGTGTATGCGAGAAAGTAGAGGTCGACATCATTCTCGCATGAAGAAGAAAGTGACAGTAAACAACGATGGAGGACATACACCAGCTTTGTTTGAGACAAGGCTGAAGGAAAAACAGCCATTCCCCTTGTAGCACGCGCAAGTGATGATTCTCTGTCAACCAATCAACGTTCTGCAGTGAGTGTAGCTCCACCCTTTTGGTACCAGTACTACTGCTACTATTGTGCTAGGTACCCCAGTGGAAGGGTCCCAAAAAAGTGGTGGTATGGTTCGGAATTAGGGTACCATTTACAAACTTCTGACAATGGAAACAGCAAAAATTGCATACCGTACTGAACCATACCGCTCGGTGGAAACGAGCCATAAATGTCACTAGATAACGTCATGCGCTAATTAGCACATCCATGACATCATGCGCATTTGCATTCTGGCTAGTGTCAGCCCTTTACATTTGTTTGCTTCACTCCTACTCTCTGTGCTCACATAATACAGCCAAATTCCAAATAACATTGTTTTCATCTATATATTTTTCTGTTTCTGTTGTCAGACAATGAGATGAATATTAAATGATGACTGAAACACGGCCCATTAAGTCTACATGTTAACCAGCAGTCACTTCCAAGCTGCTGCTTTGCACTAAACTCCTGATTTATAATCGAGATGAAAAAGTATTCTTGTCGCTTCATAAAATTAAGGTTGAACCACTGCAGTCATGTTGACTGTTTTAAAGATTTCTTTAGTACCTTTCTGGACCTTGAAAGTGGTAATTATTTTGCTGTGTATGGATGAGTCATATACCTCTCGGATTTCATCAAAAATATCTTAATTTGTTTTCCGAAAATGGTCTTACGGGTGTGGAACGACATGAGGGTGAGTAATTAATAATTATTTTTGGGTGAACTAACACTTTAATGCCATGGGAAAGGTGATTCCAAATCACATTAACTGAAAATATTTGAGTAATACAACATAACTTTACTGTAATCAGGTAAAAGTAGCATGTAATCAAATATTTAAACTCTGAAAACTATTATATTTAGGTTCATCAACTAAAAGTTAATTTGAATTCTGTTAACTTAATGATGTTTACAGTGTAAGTAAAAGTGTTACTTGTAAATTTGTAATGTTCTAATAACAATTAAGGTACTTTTTAATTTCACTAAGGAGCCTGTAATTAGTCCCCAAACAAGCATATACTCAGTGTACTATTTGAAGTTAGCACACTAAATACATTCAAATTGTACTTTACAATTAATTTATTATTTCTATACTTGGAGCAAACTTCAAGTTAACTAATTATTAACACTCCTTTATACTGATCATCATTAGTGTCTGCAAGTACACTGAAGTATGCCAAAATTGAATAGGCTATACTTATAGGCATATTTTCACCAGGGTATACTGTCCACCTTATTGTTCAACGCAGAAGTAAGGTGTTTTCTGTGAATGTGACTCCAAATTTTTTTAGCCGCTCTAGGGAAATATCAAGAAGGTAAACTGTGAAACTGCGCTAAAACCCATCGTGTTTATAATTAAAACAACGCATTAAATGATATGGTAAGAAATACAGCTAAACACAACAGGAAGCAAATGACACCGGAAGCCAGACATTAAATTTACAAATAGCCGCGCATGCTCTTACTTGGTTAATAAGGTGGACAGGCCTAGTCTGTGTGCTGTGTGTTTCAAAGATAGGGGCCATCTTACCCCTTTTTTAATATTTTACATTTTGTGCTACAACTACTAAATTAGCAAAGGTTTCTATTTATTTCCTATAATAACACATAGGCGGATGCATCATCATCCTGCACATGCTAAAACGTATACCTAAATGTTAGTTTAAAAGTAAATCCACGTTGTTCTTAAGGGGTTCATGTTGTTTTCATCAGGATTTGATAAAAAGGTAATGATGATTTATTTATTTTTTTTTCCCTCAATTGCAAGTTTGTCACATTTCAGACTTTCTAGCAATTTAGACATCTGACCTGAAACCATGCACGAGATGATGTGACTGTTTAAGATGTCAAGTGTGACTTGTGAAATTTGGTGACATGAAATGGTGTACAACAATGCGGTTTATTTATGTTTTACTATTGCTCCCCATAATATTTAAAATTCTTGAATCTGCTCTGCTTCTCCATTATGCGCTGCTCTGTATATAAACAGCGCTAATCAACAGCGTTAATCAATGTCAAAGTCTTTGAGATCAAATCAAAGGTGGCAGACTTTAGGCTACTATTCACAGAAGTCAAGCATTCCAGCATGAGGTAAGAAGCTTAACATTAAATATTTGACAACTGCTTTAAGATAGAAATGTTAAATGACTGAAATAATATGGAAATTTGACAGTACTTTTCAGTAAAATTTCACTCTTTTGAAAAATGTATGTGTTTCATGTAAGTAACTGAATGTGACAAGACACGAAACATTAATGGAGCCATTTTCAGCATATTGTGTGTTAAATTTTAATGGTTCTCGACCCGCCTAATAAAATATTCTGTCCAGTGTACCCTTACCTTAAATGAATTGCCCGCCACGTTGTCGTCACAATCTTCTGCTGACTGGGATTTCTGAAGGGGATTTTGTGCAGGTTGGCTGCACAATGTCATAAATCTGAAATCTTTTTGAACTTTTGTTCATTCACACACCTTAAGGATAAAACCTATCCAAAGTTATATGCATTAGGCCCCAGGTGACAATGAGAGATCAGTGTCAAGGTGATACATTTGAGGTCAGCGAGAAAGCTACATAGCTTAAGAGTAGGAGGACACAAAGGATAAAGCTGAATTCTGAATGAAACGGTAATTTAAAGACAGGCATAGTGAAACTAGTCACTAAAAGTTTCATAAGAGCTTATGTTTTAAAATATAGGAATAATGCTTATTACTGTTTCAAATATATACACACAGAATATTAAATAATGAGTTTTGCCATTTGTTTGATTTAAGTATCTTCATGTTGTATGTTCACAGATCAGTTGACCTGTGCTGAAGACCTCTCCAGACCCTGTAAAACTGTCTCTCAGCCGTTTGTCCTGCGTTGCTGGAATGGCACACTATGGGCAGCTCGCACAGACTCACAACAATGGTGAGTAATGGTGAATTATGAAAACCTTTTAAAATGAGGTATGAAATCCCTTTTATTTGAGTTATTATAATCTTAAAATATAGACTGTAGAGACGGAGCATAACCACTGCTATGTAGAATACAGGTTATTTGGATGTGCAGTCAGCAATATTAAACAAACTGAATAAAATGTTTTTACATTTAAGTTAATATAACTCATGGGGTTATTATTCACTAATTCCATGAGATAGATGTACATTTCAGACATTTTTGCCTTTCATTAAAACCTGTAGGCTAATTGAGTCAACTTTAATTCATGGTGTTGGTATTAGGTCATATCTTTAAATAAATTACTGGCATATAAATACAGTAGTGGGCAAAAGTGATCTCTGGCTTAGAAAAATTGCTATCTTCACCCTGTCTTCGAATATTATAAAAAAAAATAATAATAATAATAAAGATGATAAAGATCTTGTAATCATATTGTGTGGCTGTGCTTAGACAAACAGTAGTTAGTAAACTAACAGTAATAACTGATGAGCTTTTTGTTTTTCTATGCGTTTTTTTGCATAGTAAAGTAAAACCCGTGGCTGTAGTTTGGCTTTTTTGCCACACAATTTTGTCAGATAAATACCTTAACCAAGTTTAGTGTTCTGCTCTTCCCTCAAATATCCCCTTTTGGTCACTACTGTATGTAGTCATGTATATACAACTATATACAGTGGGTACGGAAAGTATTCAGACCCCCTTACATTTTTCACTCTTTGTTATATTGCAGCCATTTGCTAAAATCATTTAAGTTCATTTTTTTCCTCATTAATGTACACACAGCACCCCATATTGACAGAAAATTGTTGACATTTTTGCAGATTTATTAAAAAAGAAAAACTGAAATATCACATGGTCCTAAGTATTCAGACCCTTTGCTCAGTATTTAGTAGAAGCACCCTTTTGATCTAATACAGCCATGAGTCTTTTTGGGAAAGATGCAACAAGTTTTTCACACCTGGATTTGGGGATCCTCTGCCATTCCTCCTTGCAGATCCTCTCCAGTTCTGTCAGGTTGGATGGTAAACGTTGGTGGACAGCCATTTTTAGGTCTCTCCAGAGATGCTCAATTGGGTTTAAGTCAGGGCTCTGGCTGGGCCATTCAAGAACAGTCACGGAGTTGTTGTGAAGCCACTCCTTCGTTATTTTAGCTGTGTGCTTAGGGTCATTGTCTTGTTGGAAGGTAAACCTTCGGCCCAGTCTGAGGTCCTGAGCACTCTGGAGAAGGTTTTCGTCCAGGATATCCCTGTACTTGGCCGCATTCATCTTTCCCTCGATTGCAACCAGTCATCCTGTCCCTGCAGCTGAAAAACACCCCCACAGCATGATGCTGCCACCACCATGCTTCACTGTTGGGACTGTATTGGACAGGTGATGAGCAGTGCCTGGTTTTCTCCACACATACCGCTTAGAATTAAGGCCAAAAAGTTCTATCTTGGTCTCATCAGACCAGAGAATCTTATTTCTCACCATCTTAGCAAACTCCATGCGGGCTTTCTTGTGTCTTGCACTGAGGAGAGGCTTCTGTCGGGCCACTCTGCCATAAACCCCCGACTGGTGGAGGGCTGCAGTGATGGTTGACTTTCTACAACTTTCTCCCATCTCCCGACTGCATCTCTGGAGCTCAGCCACAGTGATCTTTGGGTTCTTCTTTACCTCTCTCACCAAGGCTCTTCTCCCCCGATAGCTCAGTTTGGCTGGACGGCCAGCTCTAGGAAGGGTTCTGGTCGTCCCAAACGTCTTCCATTTAAGGATTATGGAGGCCACTGTGCTCTTAGGAACCTTAAGTGCAGCAGAAATTTTTTTGTAACCTTGGCCAGATCTGTGCCTTGCCACAATTCTGTCTCTGAGCTCTTCAGGCAGTTCCTTTGACCTCATGATTCTCATTTGCTCTGACATGCACTGTGAGCTGTAAGGTCTTATATAGACAGGTGTGTGGCTTTCCTAATCAAGTCCAATCAGTATAATCAAACACAGCTGGACTCAAATGAAGGTGTAGAACCATCTCAAGGATGATCAGAAGAAATGGACAGCACCTGAGTTAAATATATGAGTGTCACAGCAAAGGGTCTGAATACTTAGGACCATGTGATATTTCAGTTTTTCTTTTTTAATAAATCTGCAAAAATGTCAACAATTCTGTGTTTTTCTGTCAATATGGGGATGAACTTAAATGATTTTAGCAAATGGCTGCAATATAACAAAGAGTGAAAAATTTAAGGGGGTCTGAATACTTTTCGTACCCACTGTATGTATGTAAATTATGTATAGTGCCTTTCACAAATAATGATCCAAACAAAGCAAGTTTTGTTGTTTTTGATGTTTCTGCGATTTGCATCTTCTAGCGGCCCACTGTAAACTCCAAATCCCATTTTGAAAAGACTTTCACACCTATAGATTGTTAGTTTTGTTCTGTATGTGTTCATGCAAGTTACATGCGAGTACAACTGTCCTCTTATTGGTCGGAGTTTCACAGCTCGTGGCTCGTTATTCAAAAAGTTATCATCAAGAGGATTGACAAGTTCGCTCCATGGGCTTATTGTGGCTTTATTTGTAACTGTTGAGACACTATATGAATGAGGTCATCATTCCCGCTGTTAAATTATATACTACATTCTTATTAATACTGCAGCAAATTCAAACGCGCGCTCTATGGATCTCCCAGTGCTGTCTTGAGGTTAAGTGTCGAGACACACGGCAAACACTGTACAAATGTTATAATGCAGCTAGAGCACGAATCAAGGCTTTGTCGGGACAGCATTCTCGCACAGATAAGCGCAATTACGCAACATTTTAAGATGAAAATGTGCTCTTTTGGTTTTCAACTGTGATAACTAATCTGCTCACTCACAGAATCAGACACTGCTGCTTTTTATATAGCACATTTTCCGTTATTATAATCACATTTGGTTCATTGGTCCGTTGGGTCAGATAGCTTCACATCTCAAGCGAACCGCCTCAGAGTTCATTTGCAGTTGGGCCAAGACCACCTGAGAGATTGTTTTGGCGCGGATCCGAGCGCAACTGCCATGTTCACATATGCCCAAACGAACTGAACCAAGGGAGGAAACTCACCAGGTTCCGAAGGGTGTAAAAGCCAGGCAGGAAATGTAAATGTGTGTAATGTCATTATATATTAGACATATTTGTATTTGAAGGCATTTTTTGTTTATATTCCCGACTAGGGTCCCCCCAGTGAACATGTAATACATTTTAAGCAGTGTTTGGCTCGTTATTCAAAAAGTCATATATTACTCATTACTCCTTTCAAAAGTTATAGTATTTTATTATTTCCAGGCAACAGTAATTTGTTACACAACTCATTATATTAAAATAAATGTTTTAAATATTCATACATGTGAAAAAATCAGACAGTAAGTCCTGTGTTTATGATGTTTATTTGAAGGCACTGCCAATCTTTGTAATGTGAGACTCAGTGAGGTAGAAAGAGCACCAGTTTTTTTTTTTTTTTTGGCTTGGTTGTTTTCAGTCTTCATGTTACACAGCTGCAAATACACATTAAGATACAAAAGGTTAAGATCATTTGCCTGACAAACTACCTGCAGCATCTTCAAATCATAAAACAGTCATGACTAGTAAGTTTCTCAAAGAGTTAAAAACTGTATACACATACCCTTCAACTTATATAATCTTCATATGCCAGTATTGTAGAAACTGGTCTTCCAATATTGAAAGCAGATAAGCAGGCATCTTAAATTTGACAGCATTATAAAACATTAAATGAAATGCAGAAGGAATTTGAAACTAACAGTACGTTAACAAGACAACAATGTGCTAAGAACAGAAACCTTTTTTCCTTTGATTTTTTTTTTTTAAAGGTTTTGCGTTCAACTGTATTGTTTTCAAAAACTTGCACTTTGAAATCTGTTTTCAAGCCCCCAAAACGCATACGTTTTTAGTTAAAGTGGTTGAGCAGTTCTTGGTAAAAGAATTGCCAACACGCCCTGTGGCACTGCAACCACTGTCACCAAACAAGGCTGTGGATCAAGTCTTTACATGCTCCACGTATAATATTTATTCAAATTGTTTGACAATGCTAGATATGGCGTCATTATTTAGTACAGAAGAAAAAAAAATATTAATGTGCAAGAAAAGCAGATGACTTTGTCCTTGATGTGTCCATTAAAGCCTTTGCTCCATCTCAGGACAGCAGCAGTCTTTGGAGGATGAATAAGGTAAGTGCAATGATTACACTGGGCAGCAGGGGGGTGCTGTTCCTCATCAGATCTGTTGCTGTGTTTTCCAGATGTGGAGTGGCGCAGTACTGGGGTGGTGGTGTTACTGTTAAGCTGTTGTCACTCTGCTGAAGGAGGAAGTTGTGTGTCAGGGCAGAGAATGAGTCTGGACCATATGGCACTTTAATGGTCTGCGTGAGGGTCTTGTGTCCTGGATATGTCACCTGTAGACAAAGCAACAACCTGTAGTCAAAACTATGTATAAATGTTTGTTTGAATGTAAAACAAATGAGAAAAGCATGTATCTGACATCAATTTCACTCCATTTTAGCTTTATTGGCAATATAACAAATTAGTAGTTTTGAGCAGCTGGAGACAAAAGACCAGTAACATGTCTAAATAATCACTTTTGTGCTCCTCTTCCAGTACTATTTGTTCAGTCATGGCTGTAAAGCTGTTAATGATGTATGTTAATTTGTCCATGTAGATTTGTGTTTAGTCTGTGGGAGTGAAGTGTATGTCTGTATTCCAAATCATAAATGGCTTTAATGTGATGCGAGGATGGTACAATGTAGGGATCATGTTTCCATATTGTCTGTTTTCTTTATTTCAGAATGTCATTTCATTTATTCCGAACCTCCTCCTGTCCAAATTAACTCAGCTCTTTGTGCCCACCTCCACCTGTCAGTGGATCACCAACTTCAGCTACCAAATCAGACATTAGAAGACTACAATGGACAATCCGGACTGCTGAGAGGATTATTGGTACTCCCCTGAGGAAGAGGGCATGTCAAATCATCACAGACTCCGGCCACAACGTATTTGAACTGTTGCCTTCCGGTCGGCGAGTACACTGGGCACTAGAACGTCTAGGCACAGGAACAGCTTCTTCCCATAGGCTATCTCCCTTCTGAACAGTTAAATGCCTCCCAAGGCCAGTGTGGGAGTATTGCACTAAGGCTATTGTTTAATGCAATGTCTTAATTCATTTTTATGTATTAGAACTGTAAAAATATGTTCATATCTGTAAATATGCCTATTCTGTGTCTTTAAACTTCCCACTTTATATTAGGTGGCCTTAACTACCATACACTTACATCAAAAAAATCTATTTATTATATTCATATTGCAAAACACTTTTGCAGCTACGGGTAAGGTTAGCGACAGGTTTGGTGGTACGGGTAGGTTTAAGGGTGGGTTAAGACAGTGGTACCCAAACACATTCCTAGAGCCTCCCCAACACCGCACATGTTGCATGTCTCCTTTATCTGACACACCCATTTACTCTCTCGACTAATGAGCTGATGATCTGAATCAGGTGTGTTTGATTAAGGAGACATGGAAAACATGCAGTGTTGGGGAGGCTCCAGGAATGTGTTCGGGAGCTCCTGGGTTAAGGTGTAAGAGGTCAACAGTGTAAATATAAATGTAATTACAGGAATGAATTACTGAAATTCGTATGTATTCTAATATATTCGTATATATTCTAATATATTCGTATACTAATTTATTCGTAGCGTTTTAATGTATTCGTATGTATTATAATTTATTCGTATATATTCTAATTTATTCGTAGCGTTTTAATGTATTCGTATGTATTCTAATATATTCGTATATATTCTAATATATTCGTATATATTCGAATTTATTCGTAGCGGTTTAATGTATTCGTATGTATTCTAATATATTCGTAGCGGTTTAATGTATTCGTATGTATTCGTATATATTCGTATGTATTCTAATATATTCGTATATATTCTAATATATTCGTATATATTCTAATTTATTCGTAGCGGTTTAATGTACTCGTATGTATTCTAATATATTCGTATATATTCTAATATATTCGTATATATTCTAATTTATTCGTAGCGGTTTAATGTATTCGTATGTATTCTAATATATTCGTATATATTCTAATTTATTCGTAGCGGTTTAATGTATTCGTATGTATTCTAATATATTCGTATATATTCTAATTTATTCGTAGCGGTTTAATGTATTCGTATGTATTCGTATGTATTCGTATATATTCGTATATATTCTAATTTATTCGTATATATTTTAATTTATTCGTAGCGTTTCAATGTATTCGTATGTATTCTAATATATTCATATATCTAATTTATTTGTATATATTCTA
Organism: Ctenopharyngodon idella; assembly: GCF_019924925.1. Taxonomy (NCBI): domain Eukaryota; kingdom Metazoa; phylum Chordata; class Actinopteri; order Cypriniformes; family Xenocyprididae; genus Ctenopharyngodon; species Ctenopharyngodon idella. The sequence goes on along the minus strand of NC_067223.1, from coordinate 2,652,396 downwards.
ATTTATTAGAGTTTTAATGTATTCGTATGTCTTCTAATATATTCTGATTAAGGCTGTAAAGCAATTAATCACATTAATTTTAGCTGAGAAATTTGGATAGTCATTGTGTGTGTTAAATGAGAAAAGCATTAAATGGACATTACAAAATGTTGCTTTAGAAAGAAATATTTTATTTGAATCAACATTTTTCAGAAGCTGCATCTGAATTCAAAACAGTTATGCAAAATAAAGTCATACAGCTTTGAAAAGACATGAGAGTGAGTAAGAATAATACTCCCCAAAATTACTATTGTAAAGAAGTAATATTTTAAACAAGAAACTAAAACTGCCAGTAGGTGGCAGTAAATGTCTAAATGAGTGAGTCATTGAGTCATTCATTTAATTCGTTCTAACAGCTGATTCATTCAGTAAATGCCTCTCTTTATGAATGGGCTATTGACTCATTGATTCACCCAATAGATTCGCTCAATACACAAATTCATTCAGAAACAAAGCACCAGGTGTGTTTGACTTGAAGCAGCACTGCGCAGACCGACTGGTGTGTGACGAAGCCATTTGCTCTCTAATCGGTACTTTGATGTCAAACACGAATTGGCGCTGTGCAAACTGATCAAAGTAGAAGTAGAGGCTAATGTTTTCATTGGCAAAAATTTAGCAAAAACGGACAATATTATGTTTAAAATATGCCACAATATTAACTTATTTATTGAACTGTTTATTTGATATACCAAATTTATTCAGACATCTTAAACATTTTATTCATTATTACAGTTTATTCACTATAGTAATCAAATATGACAAGATCTCAGCGTTAAACTTAGTCAGAAAACATTAATCTTAATTATGTCAGATAAAACTTAAGCAAAACATGGTCGGGTCAAAGTGTCAATTTTTGGTCCCAAATTACTGGTAGTCCACTGTATGAAGAATTTTTGGTATAATATGTCACAGTTTACTTTATTTTGATATCCTCACTTACATAAATGAACTATAGTGTCCTGCACCCACTAAAAAAAATTATACCTAATGTCTGAATAATTTTTGGTTTGACTGTAAATCAACACAACATTAAAACTTGGCCCCTCTTCACATTTGGACTTTGATTTTCTTGATGGAAACAAAAATCACAACTATCGTTATCAGCAGATATCATTCAGAAAGGAATCTCAACCTTGTATTTAGTCTGAGTGATTGAACCTTTTGACCTTGAGCTGTGACCAATGGTTTTTTTTATTATACATGGTTTATATTGTGCTCCATCTTTATTTGCTCAATAAATCCCTGGCTAACAAACCCAAGGCGCCGCATTCTTAAGGTGCCTTGTAACTACCGGAGGGACTCGACTTGTTACCGGCTCAGGGAATGCTACCGGCATTTACAACTCAAATAGCACTTTAAAATGTGATTGATTCTCACTTTTTGTAATGATACTAATGTGCAAAAATGCTCTGACTCGTCTGTAAAGCTTTTAGCAAAATTAGATTTGAAATTCACCACACGGGGTCGCCATCTTACCGTGATGGTGTAGTTGCCGGGCAGCAGCAGTCTGTAGTACTCCCCATTACGATCGGTCCTGAATGGACACAGGTTTCTTCTTCCCGCCACCTCAACTACAGCGTTTTGCACAGGCTTCCCATGTGAATCCATCACTACTCCTTTCACCCCTGTGCAAAACAAAAGACAAACTCTTTCACTTGATTTCTATTTGGACCTGATTTAATAAAAAGGTAGGTCACTACTACTTTTGTTTTACTTGGGCCTCAAGCAGCCACCTATCAATCACACACAACATCCACCATTCTATTAAAATGGGGCAGTTGTGGCCTAATAGTCAGACTTGTACCCTGAAATCAAGGTCGCAGGTTCAAGTCTCAGCACCGGCAGGAAACATAAGTGTGGGGAGTGAATGAACAGCACTCTCTTCCACTCCCATTACCCACAACTGAGGTGCCATTGACCTAACCCCCAATCACTCCCCATGCATCATTCAAAAATGGCTGCCCACTGCTCTGGGTGTGTCTTCACAGTCTATGTGTTCAACACTCTGTGTGTGTGTACTTGGATGGGTGAAATCCAGAGCACAAATTCCGAGTACGGGACACCATACTTGGCGACCCATCACCTCATTTTCTTTTTTTCACTTTCAAAATGGAGAATATTTCTCCTGGTTTTCTGTGAAACCTACATGACCTTCATCAGTTATGGAGTCACATGTAAACACTGCAGTTGCAGGTCGGTGTCTTGTATATATGAGTGACTTTTAAAGGTGAACAGCACCATCTTACAAGCAGACAAACGCAAATAACAGTAATTTTATAGTGTCTACGAGGTATTACAGAAATCGAAGGTCTCTCCAATGGTTAGCCATCTCTTTCACAACGTTGTTTAAGAGGTCTGGTTGCGTAGGTCATGATGTTTTGCTTGTGGCTGGGTTACGGGGACAGTTGGGATGGGTGTGGACGGCGGCTTTGTCCATGTGGCTGTGGGACTATCACATCACTGAAGGTTAAGCTGGTGCTGTGTGTGTAATTTCATTGCAACTGTAACAGAATATGTTTATTGTGCTGTAATAATACAGTGGCTTATACCACATGAAATTTAGCTCATTTGTTGGCTACAATTAAATGGTTTGGCAAAACAGCTTTTTTAAAAATGCTTAGCTTGTTTGTTTATTTAGTGGCCACTTACGTCTGGGTGGGACGTTTCATTGCTAAAACTGAAATCACCTACCTTCTCGACTTAATAAAAGGGCTAAAGGTGTTTTCACATCTACTGTTACTCAGAGAAATCCACTTCTTTCAACAGGAATCCATGCAATCGGGAGTTTCATGCGAGTGCATAGATTTTGATTGTTCAATTTTTGTAGTGATTCATGCATCACTATGCTACTGACAATGGAGCTTTTTATTGCCTAAATATAAGCTCGGTATGCAGAAATTTTAAGTTAGCAACATTAAAACTTGGCCCCTTCTCTTGCCTTCTCTCTGACATGATATCAGCCCAATTTGGGAAGTAGAGTTGTCAAAAGTACAGAACATGATACCAAGTCGTTATTGTCTGGGAGCGACACACCCACAGGCCAAAGGATACAGCCCAGAAATATCCCGAGCGCAGCGAAACAAGAAAATAAGAAATTACAGGCACATGGCAGTGTGTCTAAACACAAACACCACCACCCACTTCTAGTGGATCATAAGTAATGATTGAGATTAAATTATATATTTCAGTATGTGGGCAAATGTGTCTATGCTGTACCTACCTAGGTGTACTTGCTGCATGTAAGCCAGTAGTGCAGGTCTGTTGGCCTCCCATAGGCCAGGAAGCTGTGTCTCTGAGGAAACTTGCAGCAAGAGATTTCCAGTGTGAGCTCTAAACACTGTGCCCACACATAGTTGTAGTCTTGCATTCCCCCTAAAAGAACGACACATTCAACTAGTACATAACCATCGAATGGTACAAACAGAGCAGGATATTCAACTATTACTTCCAGCGTTTGTGCCACATAAACTGCTAAACACCATGTGATCTAACTCTAATAACTTTAATTGTTACACTAAATTGTTATATAAATACACCCCCACCACCACTGCATATTTTGTATGTCTCCCTCATCGGACAGACCCGATTCAAGTCTACTAATGAGCTGATGAGTTTAATCAGACATCCAAAATGTGCAGTAGTGGAGGTTATCCTGGACAGGTTTAAGAAGCACTGAGCTACAGCAATTATTTTGCTATTTTGAGATAACTGATATGTTCTGATATGAGTACAAACTGTCCATTTTATTTATATAAAAATGTGTAAAATAAAATTATCAAATGGATAAAAGTACAACCCGAATTCCAGAAAAGCTGGGACGTTTTTTAAATTTTAATAAAATTAAAACTAAAAGACTTTAAAATCACATGAGCCAATATTTTATTCACAATAGAACACAGATAACATAACAAATGTTTAAATGGAGAAATTTTACAATTTTATGCACAAAATGAGCTCATTTCAAATTTGATGCCTGCTACAGGTCTCAAAATAGTTGGGACGGGGGCATGTTTACCATGGTGTAGCATCTCCTCTTCTTTTCAAAACAGTGTGAAGATGTCTGGGCATCAAGGTTATGAGTTTCTGGAGTTTTGGTGTTGAAATTTGGTCCCATTCTTGCCTGATATAGGTTTCCAGCTGCTGAAGAGTTTGTGGTCGTCTTTGACGTATTTTACAGACCTGATATCAATTAACTTAATTAGTTGCTAGATGTTCTCCCAGCTGAATCTTTTCAAAAATTTTTGCTTTTTCAGCCATTTGTTGCCCCCGTGCCAACTTTTTTGAGACCTGTAGCAGGCATCAAATTTGAAATGAGCTCATTTAGTGGATAAAAGTGTAAAATTTCTTCGTTTAAACATTTGTTATGTTATCTATGTTCTATTGTGAATAAAATATTGGCTCATGTGATTTGAAAGTCTTTTATTTTTCATTTTATTCAAATTTAATTTTATTACGGGTTGTGTATCATCCATGTTATTTGCTGACACAATGTCATGAACAATTATTAAAATGCTGCTTTGAACACTATTACCTGATAGAGGATACCAGTGGTATCCGTTAGTGATGCCATCGACAAAGTCCGTGAAGTCGGTACAGCTGACACCCATGTGCATTTCGGTGTGGCTGTTGGAGTAGGTTCTCGCCAAGTGGATAAACACGTCGTCGTCGGGGGAGATGCTCTTGCCTCCTTGCAGCTCGCTTCCTGAATGACAATAAATGACCAGTGTTGGGGGTAACACATTACAAGTAACTTGAGTTAACGTAATCAGATTACTTTTTTTCAAGTAACTATTAAAATAACACATTTTTAAATTTACAACAAAATATCCAAGTTACTTTTTCAAAATAAGTAACGCAAGTTTTTTTTCTTTCTTTTTTTTCACATTTATTGACTGACAGCTCTCCTGTCCCCATGTTGAGAGAAATAAAGTGCAGAGGTGTTGTGTGCGCTGTGTGAACATGATGGTTATTGTAGTTCTAGACTAAATGCCAACATGCATCTCACTTGCATGAAAACATTCAGTATTCCTCAAAATGAATAAAACAGTGAAATGCAATCTCGGAATTTTACGCAAACCTCTAATAATTAACTATATTAAATTATACAAATAAACTTTATGTATTTAATCTTACTTTATTAACCTGTCTGTGCTGCTAACCTTCAATGATCTAATTCAACCATACCAAAAAGCAAAAATCAGTTTAGATTTAGAAATAAGAGTGTTGAACTTCCTTCTACTTTAATCCAGAATGGCAGTACAACTGAAAGGTTTGTTTGAGCTGCGCCCTCTACTGTACATGCGTAAATATGCATTTCCTTCAGCCTGAAGCTTATTCATTTCACTTTTGGTGTGAAAGGGCCTTAACATTTGTCAAAAATATACGTTTTTTGTTGTTATTAAAAAACAAAAAATCAAGCCCAGCCCAGGTGAGAAAAAGTAACACAATGCTATTTACATCAAACGGTCTAGGGACCTTCTTGCCCAATAGATCTCCATTTATTATCATAAATGCATATTAGTTTCCTCAGCTTTTAGGAGCTGACAATTAATTTGTTTGTCATTTAATATGAATCCTTATGGGGAAACAACTGAAAAGGGTTCATTAATGTGTACAAGCAACTGACCTCTGTTGCTGTTGTCGTAGGGGTAGCTGGCCACCACCGCACCTCCGTGGAGATTGGCCGACAGGACGAAAGTCTCGGTCTTCAGCCAGTCCATCACTGCCCTGACTTCTTTCTCCCTTTCCTCCTCATTGCTAATATCAAATGCATCCGGGAAATTTCGATTCAAGTCCACACCGTTCTTATTATACCTGGGGGGAGGGAGAACTAGTTACTCAAGGAAACTATGGTGTATAAATGTGCTTTTCTGTCATTCAAGTGAAATGTGGAATTGAGAATAAAGGATGCAAAAGTACAGCTTAGATCAGATACCTCCTCCACATGTTCAGCAAAAACCTAATAAGCCATTTCAAACAATCTAAACTGCTCATTAGAAGGATGTTTAACATGTTCTGACATTTTCACTGCTGATTTGGGAGGAAAAACAGTCATTATGCACAATTTATTTAAATGGTAATATGTACCAAAGTCTTCTAAGTAGACTACAGTCATACATTGATTAGAGGCCTTATCAAATTAGCAAAAACCTTTCATAAATGAACGTGTTGATCAATTGCATTACTGTCAAAAAGTGTTTTCTTTTAGCGTACAGTAAAATACTACAAAAGTTTGCAACAAGTCTTAGTACACAAAAACAGTCATAATTTCACTTTTCACTAACACTTTCCTATTAAACAGGCTTGTTTTTGAATTCAGCTTTCATCTGTTCATCATTCAATGATACATACCTTCCTAAAACATTTTTTTAGCAACGTCGACTATCAACACCCCCGTTACATGTGTGTATCTTTTACACATTCACAACAAATACCCTGATTCTTTTGTGGACATACTGAATAGCAGACCTGACTATGTCATCTGCAGCCCGCATCTGTGCTGACACCAAAATCTTCAAGGATGAAGAACATCAAACGGCTAACTAGCAAACTAACAGGCCAGTGACAGCTCTTCGCATTAGTTCGCACTGGCAGGTCTAAATTTGTGCGGGTGGATTAGTGTGTTTGCCGTGACACCATCGGGTGGAGCGATCCTTCTTAATCCCAAACACGGAGTGCCGGCTCTACGCCATACAGAAGTGCTTCCCTCAGGGATTCCTATCTGCTTACTGTTGCAATGCTTTGAAGTCCTTTAAAACAGCCACTCTCAGTCAACAAATGCAGCTGAGCTAAAGCAGCATGTCTGGATGCCGGCACATATACCGAATTATTACATACAGCTATAAATTATATATATAATATAATTTATAATAGAATATATATATATAATAGAATATATATATATATATATATATATGTGTTAGTCCCCCTTTTGCTGCCAAAACAGCCCTGACCCATTGAGGCATGGACTCCACTAGACCCCTGAAGGTGTGCTGTGGTATCTGGCACCAAGATGTTAGCAGCAGATCCTTTAACTCCTGTAAGTTGTGAGGTGGGGCCTCCATGGATTCGGACTTGTTTGTTCAGCACATCCCACAGATGCTCGATTGGATTAAGATCTGGGGAATTTGGAGGCCAAGTCAACACCTCAAACTCGTTGTGCTCCTCAAACCATTCCTAAACCATACCTGATTGCTTTGTGACAGGGCGCATTATCCTGCTGAAAGAGGCCACAGCCACCAGGGAATACCGTTTCCATGAAAGGGTGTACATGGTCTGCAACAATGCTTAGGTAGGTGGTACGTATCAAAGTAACATCCACATGGATGGCAGGACCCAAGGTTTCCCAGCAGAACATTGCCCAAAGCATCACACTGCCTCTACCGACTTGCCTTCTTCACATAGTGCATCCTGGTGCCATTTGTTCCCCAGGTAAGCGACGCACACGCACCCGGCCATCCACGTGATGTAAAAGGAAACGTGATTCATCAGAGCAGGCCACTTTCTTCCATTGCTCTGTGGTCCAGTTCTGATGCTCACGTGCCCACTGTTGGTGCTTTCGGCGATGGACGGGGTCAACATGGACACCCTGACAGGTCTGCGGCTATGCAGCCCCATACGCAACAAACTGCGACGCACTGTGTATTCTTTCTATCCAGCATCAACTTCTTGAGCAATTTAAACTACAGTAGCTTGTCTGTTGGATCGGACCACACGGGCCAGCCTTCGCTCCCCACGTGCATCATTGAGCCTTGGCTGCCCATGACCCTGTCTCTGGTTCACCACTGTTCCTTCCTTGTACCACTTTTGATAGAAACTGACCACTGCAGACCGGGAACACCCTACAAAAGCTGCAGTTTTGGAGATACTCTGACCCAGTCGTTTAGCAATCACAATTTGGCCCTTGTCAAACTCACTCAAATCCTTACGCTTGCCCATTTTTCCTGCTTCTAACACATCAACTTTGAGGAAAGTGTTCACTTGCTGCCTAATATATCTCACCCACTAACAGGTGCCGTGATGAAGAGATAATCAGTGTTATTTACTTCACCTGTCAGTGGTCATAATGTTATGCCTGATCGGTGTATATTATATATATATATATATATATATATATATATATATATATATATATATATATATATATATGTGTGACCCTGAACCACAAAACCAGTCATAAGGGTCAATTTTTTGAAATTGAGATGTATACATCATATGAAAGCTGAATAAATATGCTTTCCAATATTTGGCCAAGATACAACTATTTGAAAATCTGGAATCTGAGGGTGAGAAAATCGCCTTTAAAATTGTCCAAATGAAGTCCTTAGCAATGCATATCCACTCACAAAAATAGATTTTTGATATATTTACGGTAGGAAATTAACAAAATATCTTTATGGAACATGAGCTTTACTTAATATCCTAATGATTTTTGGCATAAAAGAAAAATCAATAATTTTGACCCATACAATGTATTGTTGGCTATTGCTACAAATATACTGTGCGACTTATGACTGGTTTTGTGGTCCACGGTTATATATATATATATATATATATATATATATATATATATATATATATATAATGCATGTTACACAAGGTCAAATGCAGCTCAGAAGCCAATGACAATGGGGAAAAACAAACAGGTTTAATTGTTTTGGTTGGGTTTTGTACAGAGGTTAAGAGGTTCAGTGATCAAGCCTTCCTGGGTGGTCGACGCTGAATGCGTATGAAATCAACCCAGACGTAATAAACAGGATGTGTGTGTGCCACGTTTTGCTGGCGTTTGAACACAGAGCTGTTTTTTTCCCCTGCTTTCACAATACAATAATAATAATAAAAAATAAAAAGTCTGTAAAAGTTGGCCTGCATCTCAACTTCAACTGCTGTTGTAGTTTAATGGCAGAGACAAGCTTGTTTATGCCAGGTTCTCTCACAAATATTGGAGCTCTTCAACTTGTTTGAAAGCTCTTTGAAAACTGATTAAGCACCTCATAAATCCACTCAGATTCTCTTGTGTCTCTGGCTCGGTTTGGACTTGGGTTGTTTTCTTTTACTGATTGCCTGCCTCATCCAGACACCTGATTTCTCTCTTAAAACCCCAGAATCTTAATCACGCCAGACACTTGAGCTGATCTATGTGGCGCAAAACACATTTTGTCATGAAAATGATTGATTAACCGCTTTCAGCTCTATAAACTATTTGTCTAAAAGAGCTCTTGAGGTTTCCATTAGTGCTGAGCTGTTAGTTTGATGGAGCAGAACAGATTGTTGAAGGCCTTCATCTTGTCTGATGCTTTCTGCATTTGTGATCAGACCAATGTTTGCCACTTCTCTTAGCTCAGGATATGATTTTGTTAGGGTAGCTTATCCTGGGTCAGACTAAAAAGACACATTGCCCTATCTCTGATATCTAGAATAATAACTCTGATATCTAGAATAATATCTAGTACCTCCTTTATCACTTTATAAATCAGAGATGGAGTAGCGTGCAGCGCGGTTTACTTTCCTTTAAACACTGTTTATATGTAATGACAGCTTAGATCATGGTGTTTTCAGGATGACTTATATCAGTACAATTTTACACATATGCATTGCTACACGGTTAGATCCCTATGCATGCACCCACACAGCCATAAAATCTTTGTTAGCCTACACTCTAGGTCTGTCAGTTTAATTTGGAGGAGTATCAGGGTTTTCACAAGGGCGCCAGGATGTGTGAGAGCCATTAATCTCTGAGTGAAAAGCATTAAATAGTGTTTATGTTGTGCTTTGTGGCTGTGGAGTGATCATTGTAGAATGGAAATATTTCTGGTGTGTTTCACTGATCCTTAAAAGAATAATTTACCAAAAATGTTGTAATTGTTTATTCACTCTCGTGTTGTTCCAAACTATCAGGGGAACACAAAAGTAGATGTTTACCAGAATGGGGACTGTTCATATTTTCATTTGTGTACATTCAGAAGTGAAAATATATTTGATGTATATATTTTGATGTATATATTATATAAATATATTTGATGTATTTAGAAAAAATTATCTAAAAAGGCAAAATAATGCCACTTGTATGCAGCATGATGAGGTTTAAAATGTCTACTCTAGAACAATACTTACAGGTTTACGTTGTAGAATTTAAAATAGAGTGCAGGACAGTATATGCTGCGCAGAATTCACTAATTAGTAAGCTTGTATTCGATTCCAAACACAGCCGGATTTCCCAAGTCCTCCTTCCACCCCGCCCCTACTGGCATTGTTCAGAGCCAGAGGTTGACATGTCGAACCGCTTGAACAAATGCAAATGTTTTGAAAGAGCCACAGTGTTTACATTACTCAGGAAGTCGACCTGGGAATGGCTTACTTATAATTAGCTCTGTACGTTAAAATGAGGCAGAAATTATTGCATGTTGCCCTTTCAAAGAAAATACCCTCTATGTTTATGGTGTGTGAGAGATATATAAGATGGATATATGGAATCAAGATGTAGTGGCCACTTTCCACTGCAGACTCTCAAACACGGCCTAAGGGAAAATTCCTGCAATCCAGCTGTGCTTTCGGCATCAAATTATAGTACTTTCAATGAAACCTCAGATGACATATATTTGCTCCACTGACAAACTGACCAGTCATGTGCGTGTTGATCGTTCCGCAGAGAAAACTACGAATGCCAGGCTAAAACCTCAAGAGTTGTCTTTTCTTAAATCGGAAGGTCAAATTATTGTCATATTGGAAATAAAAATCACAACAGAGCAGATTTCATTGGCTTCCAAATATAGTCACTGTACATGAGTATCTGAAAACAGGCGGTTTCCCAAATGAATTTATCGGAACATCCATTTCCTGTCAATTAGTCCTTTGAGAATGACACATTTCCTCTGAATCTTAAGGGTGGCCACATGTTGCTAATTATAGTCTGTAATTCCTATCTGAAAAGGACTAATATCATATTTTCCCACAAACTGAGATTATACAAATAATACACTGTATTAGACCCCAAGGATGATTTGACTTAATCGACTAGAAGTCGGTACTTTTGACAACTCTAGTTTCTTGTGACTTAAAGGGGATTGGAGCAGAAAATTTGAGTGTCTTTAATTCAAGATATTTACCCGCTCCAAAATAACCCAAAAAATAAAATGAAAATAATGGTTCCTTATTAGGGCTTTTATTTGACAACAGCTTAGAGCTTCACAGCTTGTTCCATATATGCTGTTCTATTGTATTTTTTTTAAGTCTTGACTTACAAGTGTTGAGTCATTGTTTCCTGTGAAATGTCTAAACATTTTTCTGTGGTATATTTATTTTTCTTAGCAGACTTGCCACATACACAAATATAACTTAAGGGTTTACGAGAAATACATGAAGTGGTGGTTAGACAAGTTAGAAAATATCTTACATAAGATACGACATCTTACATAAAGAGAATGATTTAAATGTATGTATAGTATAAATACCTAGGTTACTACAATGCAACAACTTTTCCTGAGTTTTTCATGGCATGACTACCGACAAAGTTACTGAATAATAAGTTATGGTTCGTCCTCAGTTACTAAAATAATTTAAGTTTTATATAGCACTTCATACAAAACAATTTCAAAGCAGCTTTACATTGATAAACGGTAAAATAATGATCAATGGTACAAACAGCCATCAATTCAGCTGTAAAGCAGCTCTAAAAAGACAATATTGTCATTATTCAGCTCAAGTCATTTCAGTGTTGATTCAGTTCAGTGAAGAGTTCATCAATTATGAAATGAATTCAATTCAGCTGTAAAGCAGCTCTGGAGAAAACAGTGATGCCATCCAGCTTAGTTAAGCTCTCATCCAACAGTGTCAGTGCAGTCAAATCAATAATACTGCCGAAAATTAAGTGTCCCCAACTAAGCAAGCCGAAAGGTGACAGTGGCAAGGAACCCAAACTCCATCCAAGAAAAAAACCTTGGGAGAAACCAGGCTCAGTCGGAGGGGCAGTTCTTCTCTGGCCAAATGAACGAACAATGTGCAATTATGATTCCAGGCTGCATCTTAAGTCAGATTGTGGATTCATATCATTCAGAATATTTCATCCAGCTCAATCTGCTTGAATATTGGGATACAGTACAGTAACCTAATTCAATCAGAACTGGAATCAGAATGATGCATTTGCTTGTGATTCCCATCGCTTAAAATGCGAAAGGTCACAGGTTAAGCATGATCAGTTGGATTGAAATAAGACAAAGTGGCAGCGACTGACAGGGTTTTGTTTGTTTCAGTTGGTTGAGACTGGTGCCAAACCTCACAGGAAGCTCATAGCGAAAGCCACGGCAATAAGAGCGAACCGCACTGCAGAAAAAAATACAAACATCGTCATCGTTGTCAATGTGCACAGCTGCATGGCTGCTGTTGTAGCATGCACTCTAGCTTTCGCTCTTGCTCAATCTCTTTTTCTCCGAGTTTACCCACCATATCATCAAATCCAGATCAGATCTGTTTCCAATTGCACCCCATCTGAGCAGGAGCGCTTATGTGGTCTCAGACTGCAGGAGCAGGATGGTTTGTATTCAAGGATGTGGCTTCTACAGTATTAGATGAGGTCTGGTGTGTCTCCAAAGTTTTGGGACTTACTGAGCTGGACATATGGTTGAACTTGTCTTGTGCGGCCTGTTTCAAAACCTAGGGAGTTTCTTCACTGTCTACATTATATAAAGGTATAATGTTGAGATCAATTTTGTCACTTCACTAATAGTCTATGTGGCTCACATCATAATAAAAACTTAGTTTAAAAAAAAATAACTGAAATTAATAACACCGATATCTGTGTGCACTGTGACCATCCCGCAGACCCAAGAGGTCTGCTTAAAATCTGAAAATAAATAGATTTTCAAAATGTTCCATACAGGTTTGGAACAACTTGAGGGTGAGTAAATTACAGAATTGTTTTATTTTTTGGGTGAACTAACTCTTTATTTTATATGTACCGCACAAATAGGTACTAAGGTACTAATATATGCATCTTTTAGCAGGGAAATAAGGTAAAAAGTTGTTATATTTTTGACAGTATAGAGGAAAACATTTTAAATTTTTTATTAACTATTTCATTTGGCTTTAGATCAATGCCAACTTAGATCAACAAAGCCATTTTATATACAAAAACTGCATTTATATTTTAAGAAGTCCCCCTTTAGTCAATAATTTTATCCCTTAAATCTCATCTTTGATCACCAAAATTACATATTTGAATGTTTTTTCCTGTTAAAAAAAAAAAAAAATTCTTAATGCCTTAAAAAAGCTTAAATATAACTCTACACCCTTGCTTATTTAATATACACGGATCTTCCTTGATAATTAGCCCCGCCTCCACTCACTCGCACGAGCTCAGAGATCCACTCGGTCAACTTACTGAGGTAAACGCTGCACAATGGTATCGCTCTTTACAACGTCAGACACATAACGATAATTAATATGATTAGCGTTTTGCTTGACTACGTTATCAAACAGCTAATAATGTGTTGCTAATGTTACACAAACCATGTTCACATTCACGAGTCAGACAGCTGCCATCACAATCAGTATCCTGCTTTCAAATGCTCTGAAAATCTCAGAACGTCAGTGGAGAAAGGCATATAGTTCATCATTACATCAATGTATGCATCATACACCCGCCATATTGCTAAATCTACCCAATTTTTCCTATCAACAGAAAAATATATCGTGATAACCTTCTTTTGAGACTCCCTTGCACGGTGAGTTAATGATATGCTAAAGCCTGCTGGCACGTTGACTTGATTGGTTACAAGGTAGTTTGTGACGTCAGAAACACCAGCGATTTCAAACCACGGGTTTGAGACTGTCTTTGGTTTACTGCAGTTTTAAAGAGAAAATACTCTGACTTATGAATTTGCACATGGTTTGTCTTAAAGCATGTTAAAAACACCATTAAAAATTTGATTTTCACCACTGGGGGACTTTAAGGTGATCATCATAAGTTTTGAGTTGGGAGTGCTGGGTATCCTCAACTACCTCACAACATAATGGAGTTTGGAATAGAGCTGACATCTACACTCCTCTCTCTTAAAAGCAAAACAACTGCCAGTGGCTAAAAGCACATTTACATGAATGAATGACTATTCATCTCTATTTGTCTTCAATGTTTAAGTTTGGCTAATTAAATTTGCTTTATTGCTAATCATACGGAGCGATTCTAGATTAATGTCACCCAGTGGGAGCTTCCATGGATACGATCCATCTGCATAATCTAGTTTCTCTGCACAAAAAAGCACAATGTGAGGTGCTGATTTGTCTTTGATTGGTATCGTTGACAACAGAAGACACCAAAGTTATTGTACAGCATTTTGTTGTCCAACTGGCAAGGTCTGATCAAAAGCTGCATTGTTACATCCACAGGATGAATGAAACTTAGTGATCCAGATAGGGGTTTTCATATCTTCTGATAACAGGTTTTACCATTTTTCCATTTGGGTAGATTTTTGTCAGCAGGTTGTGGCAACAGACCAAGCGAGTTATTTTCCATTGCTTCAGGATTATGACACCCGTTCCTCCGGCAAAACTATGTACCGCTGTTTGGGAGCCTGTGGGCCACATTGAGTTTCAGTCTATAATGGATGTTTATCTTTGTGCGTGTGTATGTGTGAGTAAGATCCCTCATGCCAGATAAGACATGTGTTTTGAGCCTTTGTATCCTGCTTATCAGCAAAGTTCTGGATGATTTGTGGGAACGTGCGCTTTATCTCTAAACGTCTCATCTGAGGCATGATTTCATGGGCAGACAGTTACAGACTCTGACAACTTCGAAATAAACTTTTCTGAATTCCTTGCAGCAAAATGAATTCAGCTTTTCAGAGACAAAAATAAATTGTTCAACTGGATAATAAAGGGTAATTTTTTCCCTGCTTTTTTCGATACACTAACCTAAACCAATGTAAACTCAGTCCACTTAGGTCATTTATTGAAACCATGTTTACACCCTTATCTACGGTATAGACCGATGCCACTAAAATATATTGAAGCTGAATGTCACCACGGACCAATCAGCTATGAGCGCAAGGCTATACTTCACCAACAGTACAATGAAAATATTGTTAGTTTGCCCACTTTGTTTTAAATGCAGGCTCAAGACTGTGACTAAATGGTCACATTTTGTGATTTTTTCCTGCTGGTGCCACTGAATTTTGTTAGAGGTTGCACTGGTGCCACAACTAATTTGCCTAAATGGCAAGTGCTGCAATTTCTGTTGCAATGCGCCAAAAGTGGAATGAAACAGCACTATTCATTTGAATCGCACCAATTATTATCTCAGTTCAAAAGACAGCTCAGTCGCTGACTGGTGTTGATCACACGACCACTAAACACTGAATCGCTGCAAGATTCAGTGAGAAACATTCAAGTTCTCCGAAACAAACCACAAATGTTTCTGTGATTTAAACCAGTTTAAAGCTACATGATACAGCGCTGATATTTTTACACTCACGCAGAAACACTGCGACAACGATCTAGGCTTTTTCAACCACAAATCACCAACAATCACCATGGATTTACTGTAGTAACACTAATTATAAGCATGGTATTATGGCAGAAAAGTGGGATAATCATATCGAATTTTATTATTTATCTCTCACACTTACCGGCCCACTGTGTACGTGCAGTCCCGGGCAGATGACTCAAAGCCATCCGGGTTCATGGATGGCAGGATGTGCACACGGCTGCTGTTCAACATACGTGTCACCAGCGGATCCTTCAGGTAATGGCTGGTCAGGTAATTGATCAGTTGAAGCAGTAACACACGCCCCACAACCTGCACACAGAGAAACACAAATACAGTCAAAAGTAAAAAAGCAATACAACAACTAAACAAAAAAAAAAAAAAAAAAAAAAAAAAAGGACATATTTAGTGTCCACACTGAAAGGAAAAAAAAGGTATAAGAAACCACACAGTAATAGCCAAACAGAACATATCTGATGTTTTATCAAATATGTAGCTGTGGACGGGGCTACCCAGAATGACAGAATGGAAATAGAAACCAAGTAACTGATAAAATGTCTTATCGTTTAAGAGGCCCCACGATACGATATTATCACCATACTTATGTCACGATACAATATTATTGCGATTTTAAATGTATTGCGATATTCTGCGATATATTGCAATGTATTACCTTTTTTCAACTTCAAATTATGTCCCCAAAGGAAAACTTTGTCAACATCTGTTTTATCAAGCAGACAATCCCACTTTGTATTACAGGCTGCATCCGAAAACCTAGGCAGCTGACTTGTTGCCTCGCTGCCCTATCAGGCAATGACTTGTAAGGCAGTGTTTGTGAATGAAGGCACCTCATGAAACTGATTTCAGACAGACTTCTGAGTCAGCGTAACAGTTTAATGATCTACCGCGAAATTGCGCGAGCTTTGGTGAGAACTAAACAAATATTTAATTACTACAGTAGTAATTTCTCACTAGAAATGACATCAAAAGTGGAAAATGTTGGTCAAAAACGTACAGGATTGTGGGATATCAAAGGCAGTGAAGGATACATCTACGCTGCCTTCAAAAATCGATCAGAGGAAGGTATCTCGGGAAACAAGAAGTGAAGCTAACATTGGATTTGGACATGCCTTGATACCTTCCTACCTTGAAATGTGTCCTCCGAAGGCAGCATTTTCCAGTTTTCGGTCGCAGCCACAGTCTACCTTAATTCACCCTTCGCTGGGAGTTTGATTGACAGGCAATCTGACCAATCATAACGCAGAATCCGCCGTTTTGTCCGACAAACAAAGGAGAGTTAGTAGATTAACGTCAGTAGACTTAAAAAATGGCGTATTGACGTCTTTCCGCGGTTAAAACAATATACCTTCTGATTCTGATGTTCATTCATGTTTATTTCGTGCAATAACTAGGAAGAGATGATCGGTTTACGTGCCACTTTGAACTGAGGCGCTACAGCGATCTGTCACAACACATTACAGAGCCACAAAACGGCATTATTGTTAGTATTTTAAAAAAAAAAAAATTACAAAATTTGAAAGCTAAGACTTTGTTTCATACCAAAAATAACCTCCTCTGTCTTGTCTGTTGGCGCATAGTTAGTGTCCTCTTTGCTTTGCGATGTAATGTAAACAGTTATGCACTGTTGTGCCACACCAGGGGAAAAAAACTCAACACCACCATCTAGTGGATTGAAAAAGAAATTTATTTAATTATTTTACCAAAAAGTTAAATTCTCATGTGCAATTTATATAAAAGATCAATACTTGGCGTCCTTGTACTATGCTGTATCGATTTTTCCCCCACCCCTATCACTTACCATGGTTGGTCCTACTTAGGGCAAACATCAGATTGACATTAAAGAGATGGCCTTTATCATCGCTTCATAACGTCATGCTCGGTTAGGGCACAGAAGTCGAAATGATCCATTGTAACTGTCCAATTCAATTCACCACAACAAACTCCATATTTGTTAATTCAAATGTAATGTCTTCAATTATAAATACACACAAACTGCATCAGTATGTGTCAGAACTATTACAGAATCTTTAGCAGGAAATGAATTGCTCCATAGTAGGAAAAGGTCACTGAACAGATCGTTCATGCTACATCGTTGTGGTATCTTCTGTACGTAACATGACGCCAGGGGCACTTTGATGTGGTATGGGGAGAGTTTGCACTGCTATTCATCTTACAGGAGCAGCTACACCAGAAACTACTCACAGAACCTGATGCCCGAGGCGCTCATATAAGACAACATGCAAGCATTGAGACTACAGATAGTATCGGTCTGGTGTGGATGTCTCTGTAGTCTTTCTGAGAAATGACTACCTCTATTTGTCCAAAGGACAACCCATTTTCTAGGAAACTATATCCGAATGAGGCTCTGAGGTTAAAGTGCACTGTCATTCACATTGTGACACAGTGAGACCTGTGATTATGAAGCACAAGTTCAGACAAGTAGAGTGGTGGGTTAAACTGTCTGTCCCGGAGTGTTAGTCTGTGTCTAACAGTGGGTGATGGTGTGTACGAGTACTGTTATCTGTGACAGCTGAAACAGACCACAGCACACTTCAGCTCATCGCTGTGATAACACACCTTTCCAAGAGAGTATAGCAACAATCTCACCCATAAAGACAGACATACAAACACATGCAAACAAAAAACATGCCAATGCATATGCAAAAACAAAGCATGCATACTTATGTATATATTTATAAATTATAGATACAATATTAAACAGGGCTTAATATCCCAGAGAAGCACATGTGAGGGGCATGTTGAAAAATTTAGGAGTGCTGCGAGAGCAATTAAAAACTTTAGAGGCACAATGAAAATGTGTAAATTATTATTAATTATTTTATTTTATTTTTTGCCTTAATAAAGGGACCTATTAAACTACAAAAAGTACACTAGGTTTCTGCTTCAGACTGTATTTAACAACTATGTAATTACTTATAGGCCTACTTTAAACTACATTAAAACACCATGGCACTAATGATTTTAAATATTAAACATGCATTTTAGTAATAAATAAAACCATCATAATAAAGACAATATTGTTCTCTACACTGAACAAAGAGTAATTTCAACATAGGAATGAATTATTTTTGTATTTTACTGCATTTTCAGCTAAAATTCTCATTACTGCAATGCGTCCAGGTATGTCTGAATGCATGTTGTGTTCTAATTTAAAACAGAAAAAAATGAAAATATTCTTAAAAAAAAAAAAAAAAAAAAAAAAAAAAAAATGTATATGGATGTTCTAATAGATGTTTTCAAATGACAGAAAAAATATTAATGTATAATATATAACAATAATGAAATAATAGTGGAAAAATTAAGTGTCCATGACTGATGTTCTCATCCTCCGCAACATTTTTTAAGGACTCTTTACACAGACACACAAAATTTTAAATAAATATTGATTTTGAATTAAACAACACATGTGCTAGAACCTCAAAGATGGCTACCAGGTAGGCAGATCTCTTTTTATTAATCCAGTTAAAAGTAAAAAAATAAAAAATAAATAAAATAAAAAAAAAATCTTGTCAGACCATGTACATGATGTCAGACCATGTGTATGATTATTACCATAACAGGACATTTTCCTCATTTAGAAAAACTTTAAATTAGCAATTTTCTGTGAAAAAATTTACTTCATTAATGTCTAATTATGTACATTGAATAAAAGTTGGCTAAATCATCATGGCTTCTCTGAATTTAATAAAATATGCTAAGGTACCTCATCCTCCGCAATACTATTCTCACTTACCGCAACAATTTAAGGCCAGTTGCGGTAGAGAGAACTTCTGTTTCAGTAATGAGAATTTAATTATACAGGCTATTTTTAAATATATATTATGAGTTATTAAGTTAAATAATATTTACTAACTGTTGGAAAACTTTAGCAAAGTCTAGTGTGACAAATTTCAGAGAAAAGGTTTACAAAAAAAGAAATCAAAACAAGTCAAAACAGTATACACAGGGCTTTGTTGCATTATATTAGTAAGAACATACAGACTTCCAGTGTTTTTATATCAGGTTAGTGATATTATGTCCTAACCTGACACCTAACCCTCACAGAAAGCTGTGCAAATCATTAGATTTAAATATAAACATGATTTGGCCAATTTATGAGCATTTTGTGACGATTACCCGCGTGGCCAATAGAAACGGGGCATCAGATGACTAGACATATAGAACTCCCACTAACAGTTTTGAAAACTCCGCAAATCGTTTTGTATCTGAAGAGCTGCGCTGAACCCAGCGGTGAGCGCAGCGCATTCCACGTCCTGTGTGAAAGGGCTGCTTACATATCATGTCTTTTGCGCGCACAAGTTCGTTATTTCAAATGTAGGCGCAGTGCGACCGCGTCGCTTCTATTATGGCTGCGCATTTTTTTTCCAGGCGCACATATGCCGCGGCGAGATGAAAACATCTTAACTTTTCAGAATGCCGCAAGCGCACCACAGGTCATGTGACAAGAACCAACCGATCACCTTTGGCCTTTCCATAACAACATCGAAAGCTCATCCGAACAGCTAGAACAGTAGTAAAGCTAATGCAAGGGCTAGAAATCAATTAATCCTTTGCTGATACTTCCTCGTCATCATGGAGAGCGCAGTTCATGGTTTGCATAGCAACGACAGATGCCACAGGAGCACAAGCGCTTGTGGAACAGAGGAGAAAGACGTGGTTTTAGATGCGATATGTAACCGGCCCCTTAAAGGTTTCTATTTACGATGTGTTTTGCTGCATTGAGCTCAGTAGCTAATCATAGACATATCTGTTGCTTTCTTGAATGCAATGGCCAATCAGAGGTGTTTAAGTTAGAATCCACTCACCGCTTGAAAAGCAAGTTTTTGTTCAGAGTTGAGTTCTGTGTGCTCACGATGTATATTTCAACTTAATTCACATTTATTCGTATAGCGCTTGTCATAATACATATCGTTTCAAAGCAGCTTTACAGAAAATGCATGTGTCTACATTACAATTTAATTATTCAGAATTTTAATAAAAGCCTTGTTTTTCATGCTACTGAGAGGACTGAAGAGGATTGAATTACATGCTGCAAGTGTTGGTAATGACATCCCCATATTAATGAGGAATGTTTGTGCTCTTTAAATTTGGTCAAATCTGATTGGTTATCAATGTTTGTTGTTCATGATTGGCTATCAATGTTTGTTGTTCATCAGCTGGAAGAAAATTGTTTCGAAAGTGATTCCAGCAATATTTTAGTTTTTCTTTGCCATTATCGTTGTGGTGTGGACTCTACTATTCTCTTAAATTTTGAGTTTTTAAAACTAATCTGGTAAATGGGTGGTGCATGTTGTATTGCTAAATGCACATTTTTAGCCTATGTAAGCCTATTTTTTTGAAGCACTGCACTTAAATCCATGATTGTGCCAATTTTCTCATTTATTTTCTACATTAAAGTTTATATTTTTAAAATATACCTCATTCTTAGTATACTTATCATTACCGAAATCAGCAACCTCATTTCCGTAACCTATATCATTACCGCAACAAGTGTTTATTTAATATTTATTTAAAAGATGAAAAAATAGTAGTTTGCTTATTAATGCATGTGCAGAATATGTACAATATGTTCTTTCAGGTTTGCCACATCATTTTGAAAATATGTTAGGTTTCATTGAAATATTGAAAAAAAAAAAAAAAAAACTGTTAATTTAAAAATAAATATTATTTCAGAATTTCAAGTAACTGCCAATGACTGTTAATAATCCATTTTTAAAAATGTGAAAATGTATTTGCTTTTCTAACAGTGTTGATGTTTTCAGACTGTTGCGGTAATGAGATTTTTAAGGACTTGTTTTGGAAATTCTGTTAAAAAAAAAGGTTTTACATTGTCAGTAAAACTTTTAAAATGAATGATCACAAACACTTCAGACCTTGCTCTTAATGTCTGAAAAAGAAATTTTTTGATACAAACATTTTAAAATTTTCATGTTTGGAATTTTTAAAACCAAGTTTTCGTGAGAATCACCCATATATATGTGTGTGTGTGTGTGTGTGTGTGTGTGTGTGTGTGTGTGTGTGTGTGTGACCCTGGACCACACACATCTGGAATCTGAGGGTGCAAAAAAATTGAGAAAATCACTTTTAAAGTTGTCAAAATGCCCAAAAAGTCCTTAGCAACGCATATCCACTCACAAAAATACATTTTTGATATAATTACAGTAGGAAATTTACAAAACATCTTCATGGAACATGATCTTTACTTAATATCCTAATGATTTTTGGCATCAAAGAAAAGTCGATAATTTTGATCCATACAATGTATTGTTGGCTATTGCTACAAATATACCCGTGCGACTTATGACTGGTTTTGTGGTCCAGGGTCATGATACATCTCTGTTTTTCACGTCTCATTGTTACATCTTCAAGGACTTAGTGGTATACTGAGTTTTTTCCCCTGTTCCTTCAGACAATTTGCATTTCAAGTCCATACAACACAGAACCACTGGCTCCCTGAGACCTCTGAGCAAATTCTGTAAAAACAGAGCTCAAAACGTCCACTGATGATGATATATTGAGTCTTCTAGTTCTCCCTGTCCCCATCAGCACTTACTCACTGACTCATCTCAGAACAAACACATCTGCTCCAATGGCAATTATACTGTTCAGAGAAAACAGTAAAGTCTGGTTTCACGTCTCATTGACATCTTAAAAGTTCCTGAACATTGTACGTCATGTTTACATTACTGCAAATTGCTTTATTTAGTGGTTATATGTTGATGTGCAATTACTTTTCTGTGTTAAAAAGTTCAGTGATGTGGTTGAAACTTTATTGATGTGGTTTGGTTTTTGTTTACCGTACAATTTGCATAGTGTTCATCTATTGTGGGTGAAAACTGTGAACTACAACAAGATCCAAGAACTGTGTACCGTTTCTTCTTCAAAAGACCAACACAAACGGCACACCCTCAGTCCCTTCAGCGACCCAGATATGATCACAAGGCCCAATGCCAAGGCCTGAAAAACATGATGTTCTTCATACGGCACCCTGATGCTCACACTGAAAAGACCTCTAGATCAACTCCCAAAACATTTCAGCATGTGTGTGAGGGCACAGACCGATCCCTCACACCTGTGGGTGATGCATTTGAGGCCAAGCTTACACTTGTTGGTGAAACAAAACACCTGTGAGAGAAGAAATGGTAGAAGGGTCCAGTTTAATAATTTAAGGAAGAATTCTCATCTCACACAAGATTTTAGTGGCATACTAAACTGCTGTGAGTTTATCTGGCTAGATTCCTATCCTTTTATGTCGTGAAATGTTGTGTTAATATGAAAAGACAATAGTTTCAGCTCTTTACATTCATTTAAGGGTCATTCCGTTTCAACTCAACCAGAGGTCCCTGGCTCAAAATGTTCATTTTGATCATTTCTTTTGTGGTGAAAGACATAAATAAATGAAGAAGAAAGCCAAAACATTAAATGACATGGATAAATATTTACTGAGTAATCCAATATTTTGTAGAGGGGGGGTCAAAATTACAGGGGGGTAAAATGACTTCAGAAAGATGGCATTTTATTTTTACACAGAGATTGGGAGGTCTATTAGTTAAATCTGTTGACTTTAGCAATCTTTATTGCATTATATGCCTTTGGTGAATGGAAAATGTTTGAAAGTTTGCATGCCTGTTACTCAAGCAATTTTTATTTTTATTTTTTTTTTGTATTAATTTTTAAAGCCCTGTATGGTTCATCTCCAGAGATATGGGAATCTCAATGTGGCTCCATGAGTAAAATGTTAAATTGTACACATTTTCAGAGGTCAAAAACCAACTGTGGGCTACTTTGCATACAACTGATTATTAATTATTATTATTATTATTATTATTGTCTTTTAAAGAGGAATATCTGAAGAATAAATTATGTTCTGTAACTCAAGAATTAATCCACTGGAGTGGATTACTCAAATATTCATGCATGACATTTAATATTTTGGCTTTCATCACTATTGTTCATAACTATATGTTCGACTTTCTTCAAAAAAATTGATTTTAACTCCATTTAAGACAGTGCTTATGAGAATACTTGCCAAAAATGGACTTTGACATTGTTGTGTGTGTTTTTGTGGCTCAAGCGCAATAAATCGCAAAAGAAAACTTTTGCGTGCTGTCTGAAAAGCGGCTTTCTGATTCGGGTGTGTGATAAGCTTCACCGACAGAGCATCAGTACCGAATATTTTGCATCATATTACATTTGAGTGGTTTAAAAGCAATTGAATTAATAGTTGGCTGTAGAGGTTAACCAATATCGCATTTGCAGATCGGTTATCAGCAATAATCCACACTGATAGTTTTTCCCGGTTGTTGCGGGAGTGACTGTCATTACACAGTACGAGAGCGGCCTCTAGAGGCGAAATAAAAACTATCACTGAAGCCTTGTGGTGTTTGTTTTGACAAGTGACACTAGCAGAATACATCAGATGCAGATTTAAAAATTATGACAATAAAAGGTATGTATAAAATAGGTGAATGTTATTTCACCAAGCACAGCATGTTCCAGGATCAACATCTTTGTTGATCCTGGAACAACATTCCAATCAGATTTGAGGGACAAGTTCACAGTTTATGTCAATTTTAGGCTTACAACCAGGGTTAGGTGCTTCTACATTAGTGTTATGTGCAATGGCTAATCAGAGCTGTTTAAGTTGTTCAGAATCCACTCACCACTCAAAACACAGTCATTTTTGTTCAGTGCCGAGTTCTGCATGCTCTCGAATCCTCACTCATTATAACAAATTAAGTGTAGACACGATGTAAATAAGAGATTTTTTATGCAGTGTAGACAGCTTCATTGATTATAATGGAACCTTGTGAGATTGCGATGAACTGAGATAAGTGACAGCTTTTTAGTGACTATAAAAGGAGTGCGCTTTGTGCGCTTTATAATACATTCAGAATTTGAATAAAAGTTTTGTTTTTCATGCTGCTTAGAGGGTCAACGCCCACATACATGCTGCAAAGTGTCAGAAGTGATATTCACATATGAATGCGCGATTCACAGATTTGAAATGCATTAAGATTTGATTGCATTAAGTAATGTAAATGCAGACTAATAGATTCATAAAAAAATATTCAAATGTACATTTTTTATTTTTATTCAGTTTTCATTTTAAAAACTATTGGTTAATTAATCAGTTATCAGCAGGTACTGCCCAACTTGGTTATATGTAAAATTCATTATCAGTCGATCTAATTGGCTGATCATCAAAAACCTACACAGACATGATTATCAGCCAATGCCATTTTCAAAACTGAAAATATTGTAATCTCTATTACAGATCACTTGCATTTAAAAGAAGACTAAAAAAAACAGAAAAGTGAACAGTTTTGTTTTAAATTCTCTCTCTATTTTTTTAATTAAATTAACTTTTAAGATTTTTTTTTCTTTTTTTTTTTCTGTAAAGTAGTTGATATTTCCACTCTCAGTATATTCAAACCAAAATTAACTGTTATTGGTCCCTTATATGTCGGACAGATGGTCTTTCATGTCTTAGTAGGCAGTTCTTAACCAGACTTGAACTAGACTTCATGCTGAATACTGCTGGTCAAAAATCTGGCTTTGTAAAAAAAACATTAACTTCAGTGAGAAGCCTATAAAAACCTTTTTTTTTTTTTTTTTTTTTTTAAATTGAATGAAATAAATAAACCAGAGGAGAATATTTATGGATCTATTTCTGATTACTGAGGCACACGGGCTACATGTTTAAGTTGGCATGCAGACAACAAGAGAACTGTCCTAGATAAACACAGATACACATTATGCCTACAGCTTCTTGTCAAGACCACCCAAACTCTAGCTTGTCATAACTCCCTTAACATTTTTTACAACCCTTATTATCATGCTACTGTTTGAAGGTACATTTTTGAGGGTCAAATCAAGAGTGTGTGTGAGAGAGAGAGGGAGAAAGCAGGGGAAAAAGGGAGCCACTGTTGAAAACCTCCGGTAGGACTAAGATCAGTCTGTATATTCACAATCGTGCTTTCATGCAGTGCAGCTTGTGCAGGCGGTGAGTCCGGTCTGGCCGGAGCAGCGTGCAGCAGAATAATTTAAGATAGAAGTAAAACCAGAGCCGGAAAAAGACAAGTTAGTTACACTGCACAGAGGCCGAAGGTCATCTGACCCTGTGTTACACATTCACTGGACTTCAGCTTTCTGCGAATTCCTCTCACTTTTGGTTACTTAATGTGTTACTTTTTGGATGCAAAATAATGCTGAATTTACATGATTATATACAAGATGACACTTCGAATAAGCATTGTGCACTAAATGCAAGCATTACTACTGTTGCTCCTATACTTGGTATTAAAAATTCTGGCATGTCTATTTATGTTACAGACATGAATGCTCCTCAAATGGTGCAGCTTTTTGAGAAGAAGCGTGCTATTATTTTTCAAATGTATTTATGGTTTTCATTTGGATGATAAAATGGGTGAAAAATCCAATAGACTTTAAAAAGTGACCTGTCAAACTTGGGCTGTATCTGAAATCGCCCTCTAAAACCTTCACTCACTATTCTCTAAATTAGTCTACTGATATAGTGTGCTTGAAGTTGTGAATAAAAACCAGTGAGCGAATTTGGACACTGTACACACCACTACTCTCTAATAACTTTGAAAAATAGTTTAAAGGGGACCTATAATACCTCTTTTACAAGATGTAATAAGTCTCTGGTTTCCTCAGGATGTGTCTATGAAGTTTCAGCTCAAAATACCCCACAGATCATTTATTATAGCTTGTCCAATTTGCCCCTATTTGGATGTGGATGTATGTGTCCCTTTAAATGCAAATGAGCTGCTGCTCCCGACTGCTTTCCAAAAGAGAACAGAGCTTTAACAGGTCGCACTTCGGTTACTCAACAACAACAAAACTGGAGAATCTCACGCAGCAAAAATGACGATTGTTCAGTCTTTCATTGTTCAAACCGGAGTCGGACACCGATGAGAGACTCAGGAAGAAGTTACAACTTTTAGAATGCAACTGTACGTTTCTGAACGGTTAGTGGATAAATTTATGTAGTTTATGTATCTCCCTTTGCAGTGAACTTTGAGCGTCGTAACTTTGCAGATGTTGTTCATGCTCAAACAGCAACATTACACACTAACTAAAGTTAAAAAAGTGATATCATAATCAACCACTGCTTTAAATAACCTGTTTTACTGGTTTACATGCAAATCAATAACACAACAAACCAAGAAAAATGCTTTTACAAGACTTTAAACATCAGGTTATTTAACAAAAGTGGTGACAATGATGATTTCCCCTTCGCCTGCATGAGATAACACATTTTTATAATTTTTTTGGTCAAGGAAGAGTCGGTTGGATGCACTTAAATTTGTAATAAGGACACTTTCCTGTTACATATCACACTTTAATGCACTTCAATAAGCTGAAAGATCACAGGTTAAGGCGTTTACATGCCCGGACAAATCAGGGTAATGGCCAAATATCGATCGGTGTATTCTTAAGCCGTTTATAACCTCACGCAGATAAAGGAAAACAGTTTAACACGTTTACATAACATGCATAAGCAATCAACCAGCACACTCTAGAACACCTTACTAACAGCATAGCAAAAAAAACAAGAACATGCGCAGCCACCTAGCAGCCAATCATGAAACATGAGCAGAACAAATTCATCCAAATCGTTTGTAAAAACATTTGCCTTTAATGCATTTGAAGTCACTTTGGGTAAAAGCGTCTGCCAAATGCATAAAGAAACATTTCCCAATAAACACACAAACTAAAGAACCTATAATCTTGATGTTGCTAAAGCTATGCTCTTTAATTGAGCTTCATGAACAAACTTGTTGCAATAAATTATACACAGATGATTCAGACTTAAATTTGTTTCATAAATAATTCCCAAAATAATGCAATTATTTACTTTTATTCTGAGTAATGCATTAATGTAATGCATAATTCCCCTCTCTTCTCCTCTTTCATCCCTCAGTAATCCATACTAGCCCTGTCTTTGTTTACAGTCTGCATGCTCTCTTTAGCTAGATGTTTAAAAGAGACTTTTTGCCATTCAGGTTTACACAAAAGGATCATGTTCTGTCTTATGGGGTCATTAAGAGACTCAGACCATCATATGAGCACTTTAGTGGTGTATTAAAGGTCTGGATGCTGATGGGTAATGCTTATGTGACTAATCTGAGTAATGTTTACATGTTTACAGTTTTTTGAAATGCAACTCCCATTCTGGATGTTCAAATAGCTTCCTTGCATTTGCGTGATCTGAACAATGGCCCTCTTCAAACATCAGACAGGAAGCGGTCTCATTAGGTGACACTGCCGTCAGACAAGTAAAGTTTTGACTGGCTAAATTTAAAAGGTCATTAGAGAAATGTACAGTAGCTAACTTTAAGAAAACTCGCTGACTACAAAATGACAGAATACTGCAGTATGTGAAATGAGCACCGCCAAGTTGCTAGGGTGTTGTGAGTGGTTGCCAGGGTGCTTTTATGTGGTTTAAGATGTTTTTTTAATGTGTTGCTAATGGCATTGTTGGTGGTTGCTTCTTGACTAAAAAGTCAAAGGAGCCCAAAGGAACTTGACTTTGCCTGGATTTAACTGATCAGAAAGATTTGCGCATGCAGTCATGGAAAGAGCCATCAATTCAGAATTTAGCCATCAATTTAGGTTTCAGAAGGGTGCTCACGAGCACCCCCTTTGCGGTCAATATGTGCCCTCGATGGGCACTTTTGCCAAGCCCGCACTAATGCGAGCTCCGTGGCAGACTTCTTCCCAAAAGTTATAGCGCAATGTGTCATGAAAATGCGGAATCGTAGGAAGACCATGAGTGTTTAGGGTGCTATTTGGGACAAGGCCAAATTGGATTTGATGAAATATGTCAAATACAAGACATTTTTATGTAGCAACAGTAACACTTAATTCAGTACTTTATGTGCTGCTTTATTTACAGTGCACATATGTGCAAGAACCTAATTTAAAATCTAATTCAAAAGTTTAAAAAAAAATTTTTTATCAGTTTTATTTTTATAAACATGACATAATATAACATTAAAGGGATAGTTCACCCAAAAATGAAAATTCTGTCATTTACTCCCACTCAAGTTGTTCCAAACCTGTATAAATTTCTTTGTTCTGCTGAACACCAAAAGAAAGATATTTAGTAGAATGTTTGTAACCAAGCAGATCTCACCACCCATTGACTGCTACAGTATTTTTTTCCTACTACGGTATTCAATGGGGGGTGAGATCTGCTTGGTTACAAACATTCTTCTAAATATCTTCCCTTGTGTACTGCAGAACAAAGAAATTTATACAGGGTTTGGAACGGATGGTGGTTTTTGTCCTGCCACCAGTCAACTGTTGGTCAGATAATCTGATAGTTCTGCCCCAAACTCACACAATTGGTTGCAAATGTAACTTTTAAATTGCTTGAGATGAACAACTGTAAAACTAAAAGAGACGTGATGAGGATTTCGAGAGAAACCGAATGATTCTTACTGCATTCTAGTGAATTATTTATGGGATATGTTCATTAAATCAGGAGAGTACACCACAATAGTTTAATATCTGTTGTCTTTTCCATATTCATAGCGGAAAAGAAAAATAAACTAATCTGAAAGAAAAGAACACAGCAGACTGAAATGAGCTTGTCAAAGATATCCTTGTGATGCCAATGTCACTTTAAAATTTGAAGATTTACATTATTTTCCTTATAGATAAAAACAGAGCATGATGGAAAATGTATGCTTGTTCAGTCAAACTGATGGATAACGATTAATTGAAGTGCAACCTTATTTGAAATGATTTGTTTCAGTCCTTTTGAGTTCCCCAAACCAGAAGTGCCACCAATAATTTAAAATGCAGTAGACTCATTTGGAAAAAGTGGATAGTCGTCCCTGCAAATTAAACCGGGATAGAGTCAAGTTTTTTTGGTTTAGTCTTCTCACAAAGACAGGAAGTACTGAATTCACAATAGTTCTGAGTGGGCTTGGGGGTGGAGAACATTGGTGAAAAGATCCCCCCTCTACAGCCCACCTTGGAATATATTTTTTTTCGGTGAGGGTCACAGTCCACTGCTCCTCACTGGCGTCCCGGCCGGTTCCTCGGACTGTAATGCTTTTGTGCACAGACCGCTTTTCCCACACACCCCTTACCAAATACACCCCTTCAGACCAGCGCTGGCCCCTTCTCGCCCAAACAAGAAAAAAAAGAAAAAAAACCTAAACAAACGCAGAGCTAGATCTATTTAAAGATGCCTCCAAATCCTAATTTAGCCCCATCTAAAGAAAACAGACATGCAAGACTGGGTTCTTTAGAAGCGGTTCAGTAATATTGAAGAGCTTACAGTGCAAGACCTGGTTAAAAAATAAAAATGCTATAATAACCAAGGAACACAGCTGCATTACCTCGTTTCCGTGCATGTTGCCCACATATTTGAATTCCGGGATGCCCGTTCTGTGTTCTCTGGGATGTTGACCCAGTATTAAGACCCAAAGTTCTCTTCCTAGAAAGACAAAATGTAAATGTTAATCGACTGCAAACAAATGTTTCAATTAGTGAATCAGTGCATTTGCAACTGAATTAAGTGCTGTGGATCTTGTGCCGGTCACATGATTAATGTCTCACTGCTTTCTGAGTTAACCAGATACTCAAATAATGTTTTTGCACAGTTTGGGCAGGCACCTGGCAACCCAATCCCGTGTAATCTCACGTCTAGCTTTCATTAATTTGTCTGTCTAGGTCTCTGTCTCTCAGAGGACTACTAAATATGGAGATCTCACATTCACTGAGCAAGTTAAAGCATGCTTGCTTCAGAATAAACTAAAAAAAAAAAAAAAACAGAAATGTAGTCATCTGAACCATAATCACAAATAATAATAATAATAATAATAATTTAAAAAATACTATTATTATAGTTTAATATAACTTTCTATTTTAATATATTTTAAAATAAAATATTTAAAATTTGACAACTGTTTTAGCCTACGATATGTGGTTAGGACAGTCACTTAGTAAAAAAATAAATAAATAAATAAAATAAAATGTATTTATTTATTTAGGACAAAAAAAAAAAAAAAAAAACTGCTGCAACCTTTGCATATTGATACAGTTTGTCCATTGCTGGTCTGTGCTCAAAAGCTGAATGGATACTTCACCTGAGAGAATATTCTGTTTATTTTCTGTATTTATTGTAACTATTCAAATGTTGTCATTTCAAATGCTGCACTTCAGGACAGCGTGTTTACTTCTCTTCACTGACACAGATAAAAGTGAAAAAGACTTACATGATTTTAAAGCTATTGCTATCCAAATTTTGCCCTCCAGACATCTTAAACTGCATAAATGTATCCACACTACCCTACCACTTTTTGTGTGTGGAACTTCCACAGCAGTCAGTAGGTCTACCTGGGAGAACGCTTTCAATTGTGCACCTTTACAAAGATCATGGGGGCCATCCGGGACATCCCCAGGCACCAAAGGTAGGGGTGCTATTGTGGCCTAACTAATCTGTGGTGTGTGTGGTCCATGTAAAGCTCTCTAAGGTGTGGACCTTGAGATACTTGAAGCCTTTCACTCTCACTATAGGGGCCTCTCTCCAAGTCCACAATAGTTTCGTTAGTCTTGTCGACACTTTGTTAGAAAGGGTGCCAGGTTCTCTCCAACAGACTAGCTACTTTTACACTAAATGCTTGTAATATTACTGTATTAACTTTTCTGGTAAAGGCACCTGTTATTCACCACCAAAATTGCAGTAAATGTATAATAATTGTAAAAAAATAACAATAATAATGGTGGTGGAATAGAATGCATTCGTTGAATGCACAATTTATGCAGTTGTTCATGATGTCACAGTCAATGAAATTTACTTTTAAGTCTAATTGCGCAAAACTCTGTGACTATAGGTCAAACTCTTTGAAAGCAGACTTCTTACAGTACGACAGAGCATCGCAACCTTGTACGTGCTCGAACGTGCATGCCAATATTATGGCTTTGTTCATACATACCATCGATAGAGAACTTTAACAGCTTGTTTTAGCATTGTCAGCACTGATTTGATGACATTTTGACAGTGAGTCCTGTTCACACACAACCTCCAAACAGCGTTAAAAAAAAAAGAACATTTACAGCCAAGTCTCATTGTCATCGGCAAAGTCAGTGGTCTTCTGCTCCAATATACTGTAATAAAATCAGTTCTGCTATTAACACACCTGGACTTTTCTTCCCAAAGCAACAAAAGAGTAGGATTTATCTCGAATGTGTTTTTTTTTTTGTGAGATTTAAATGTGACTCCTTACAGTCAGCATGTGATGAAATTCCACCCCATTTATTTTGTAAATGCAAGTTATAGCCTAGATCTTATTGTGAACAATTTATCCGTGATGCGTTTCATTTTTTAAAACCGTTTTGACCACATAATGTTTAATGAAATTGTCATAAGTGGACCTTCTGCTGAAAATGACAGATGATGTATGCAGGACTTCTTCTGCATACCTCACCCCTGTAAACTCCACTTTTGAGTGAAACATCCACATCTCAAAAATCCAATCAACAACCGATGCATAGAACCAAGTTAAAGGTGTGCAGCATGACTATATATTAGACAGTCTCCACAAACTGCATTTACAGAGAGATCATTAGTGTTGTGCTGCAGTGCAAATTCTATCAGTTGCTGTTTTTTTATTATTATGGTTTTTAATTACCTCTATTAAGGCTACGCTCACGTAACATTGCAGTTTTTCATCATCAAAGTTTATTATTTGCATGCGTTTTAAAACCTTGCCATTTCAAACTTCTGATATACAGTTTTCTGAGTTCCCTATTTACAAATTACTGTACTGCTCAGTAACAAACCAACCAAGTCTTAAAAACCAACATAAAAAAATCATCATGAAATATATTTTTGCCATGTCGGCCACCTCTAGAACCAACTACATTTTTTCTTTTTCAATAATCTGTTATACTCGGATGTAGTTACGATAAGAAAACATCCGTCACTACATCTGTTTAATTTCATTGTGACTTCAACAGAGGTTACAAAGATTACACAAATCACAAGAGCCACTACATGCCACAGTTTGTTTTTGCATTTCCTACCAAAACTGAAATCCAATTACTGCTGTTTATCAAACAAGACAAAATGATGTGCAGAATTATGAATGCTTAAAGGATTTCTGTAGTGTAATCTTGATTAAGCCAACGATGTTGGCAAATGACAACTGCCATTTGTCTGGGTAGATAATCACCCTACAAGCGTTTTAGCTAATTAGGCCCAACTAATCAAGCATATGAAACATAACATTACATCAGAGATAATCATAGTCTGCCTCCACCCCTCGTTCTTGCCCTGGTGGGCAACTTTAACACTGATTAGGCCGAGACAGGGCAGTCAAAAAACAAGGATGGTCTTCCAGGCTAAGCAGCTGGTGTCCTAGATTACCTCTAGTCAGCTCGGGTCTCTTATTTCTTGGCCTTAAATAGGCAACACAGTGGGATTAGGACAAGGGGTTAGCTTGACGGGGCAAGTGCGCACAATGGCTACACAATCTCTTTGAGGTCTGAAGTGATTGGAGAAATGGGCTTTACAATCAGCCAGTAACAAAGGCTCCCAAGAGATGAAGGAGATGGGAACAGCTTCATTAAGGGTTGCTTTCTTGAAGTGCGATTCCATCAGTTAAATGAAATGGTATGGTACCGCAGTGTCCTTGGATTAGCTTTGGGCACTACCTGCATTAGTAGAAAGAGATCTTTAACGGGGGAAGCAGAGGTTTACTTGAATTTTTAATCAACTAAAGTGGGCCCAGGGGTCAGCCTTGGGGCACTCTGCTTGTCTAGAGATGAAGTAAACGAGATTTGGTCTGAAGCATATGGAGGACCACCCTTACAGAAACAGAGGTTGAGAGAATGTGTACAGCGTGATATTAGCATCTAAATCAGATGGAGAATACAGAGAGAGAAAGGAGAGAGGGAAAAAGAGTTGGCAGCGGATGTGTTCTACTCAATGATGGTTTTGTGCTAAGCCAAAAGAGCAACCTGATCCACGAACCGAATTAACTTAAAATGTCACGGACTAGCAGCACCTTCACCAAAGATAAGCCAATGTCTCCATCACTCTGTAATCCTAAAAACCATAGCTGTGAGCTTGGAGGTCACAGTTACTCAAAACAATTACTTTTTTAAAAGGAAAATCAGGGTATAAGTGGCAGGAAGTGATATAACCACTTTCTTCCATTCATACCCTGATTTTCCTTTTAAAAAAGTAATTGTTTTGAGTAACTGTTTTCCAACTGTTTGGTCTTAACCCTTAATCAACATAAAACCTGTATTACATTTAGAATTCTCATTTATAATAAAAAATGGCCATTATCAATAAATAAACAAACAAACAAACAAACATTGCTATTCCTTTCAAACTGAAATTTTATAACAGCATTTAGTTTGATATTGGCTTGACTGACTGGGAGATTTTGATGGAATGAAAATATGAAAGATCGATCATAATTGTCATTTTGTTTTCTTTAAATGCATTAAGAATAAATCATTTTAAAATATATAAATATATTACAATTATATATACATTACTGTTCAAAAGTTGTCAGAGTTGTTCTGCAAGGACACATTTAATACACCAAAAGTAATAGTAATGACTTTTACATTTTTACAAAACGATATCCATTTCAAACAAATGCTTTTGTTTTCAACTTTCTATTCATCAAAGAATCCTGAAAAAGAAAAAAAGAAAGATAAAAAGAAGAAAAAAGCAGCACACTTGGTTTCTACATTGATAACAACAAGAAATATTTGAGCAACAAATTTAGTAATTAGAGTAACATTAGTAATGGCTGCCAATTCACAAAACAAACAAACAAACAAGCAGTTGTTTGTTGTATGTTTAATATTAGGCTAATATTCTAAAAGTGGTAAAGTTTTATGCTTTAAACAGGGCAAGTTCTCTGGTTGGGAATCACTGTCATACCAACACTAAAATAAGAAAAAGCCTTAACATTAAGCATGGAATCTTATCATGGAATCTTAAGGAAACAGTCTTGTCTGTCACCCAAATGCAAATCAAAGGTCAGCTTTATTTGTTATACCAATCTCTCAGCACAGGAGCTGCATTGTGCTTCTGTGCGGGCAGTATTTACCGGCTCTGTTTAAAACTGTCAGATTGACCGTCTGTGGAAAAACAGCAAATCTTTAGCTGCACTGATTTCCCTTTCAAATAACAAATGGGATGAGCAAACTATCCTTTCAAACATCCCCAGACAATACAGCCTGCTTCAAAACGTTCTTTCAGTATGGCCGCATAGGCGTAGAAAAAGACCTTTGAAGCATGGCACTGAAGCTACCCAAGATCCTTTTGTTGGGGTAATAGAGTAAAACTGGCTGGTCTTTCCAAGCACCTGAGCAGAACCATGGGAAACTAGCGTTCAAGTGAGTTGTGTTATCTCACTGGATTTTGTCGCTGATATGAACCGCTTTGCTACACTTCAACTGTTTTGGTATTTGGCGCTTAGAAACTACAAGACGTGAAGTTCGGTCAGAGGCCAAGATCCTTATCAAATGTTGTGTCTAAAGTCACTAAATTAACAAAACAGTTTCTGTGATGTGAAAGAGAGATTAAATGAATTTTAACATTATTAAATTACAAGTAGGCTATATCACCCTAAGATGAGTCACTCTTATGAGGATTGAAAGCATTGTGGTTTCAATATGCATGAATGCTCCTGGAATTGCAATAAAACTATGAGGCCTTCACACACCTGGTCATTTCATGCGTTTTCTCTGATCGGATAGTTATCCGATCATGAAAAGACCAGGTGTAAATGCCCTCCAAAATGCATTCGGGACGGATTTAAATCTGATCACTAAAACCACTTCAGGAGGTGGTCTGGGACGCATTCCAGGCAAAACTGAACAAGTCTAAATGCAATGAAAAGTGTTTCAGAGCAACATGCTATGTAGAATGTACTAACTGCAATTTTTTTGTGCGAAACTCGATCAACTAAAACCTGTCGCCAAAGCTACTTGAAGGCAAGACTCCAAGGTTAGTAAAAAAGCAAACGCTATCTCACTACCAATTCGTATGTATTTCACGAGGTGGCTAAATTGTACAAATTCGTACGACCTCAAATTCATACGATTTGTCTACGGTTAGGTTTAGGGGCGGGGTTAGGGGCAGGTCATTCGTACGAATTTATACGAATTTAGCAAATTGTAAAATACGTATAATTTAGCAAAAAACGTATTCTTACGAGTGAGGTCGTAAGAATTTGTACGGATTAGCCACCTTGTAAAATACGTACAAATTGTCGTGAGATTGAGTTGGGTAAGCAGGTAAGGAGACCAGAGGCCATTTTTTTGAATGGGTGTCAATGGAAGAGAGGCTTCACTACACTGAATAAACTGCTTTTGTGGGAAAACAGCTTATTTAATACACATTTGTTTTGGACTGATCTATTTTTAGAGTTTACACTGAAAAAAAAAAAATGCTGTTTTATAAGAGAAATCACAGACAATTGCATGACAGGTAGGATTCAGTTTGCGGCACTTCTCATTGATTTCTATGATATCCGCAAACAGTGATGATTGTCGCGCAACTATGAGCAAAATTTAAAAACGTCAAGGCTGTAATGTGATTGGTTGTCAAGGTACACATGATCCAAGCTGGACATTACGTTTTCTCCAATAGTAGAGCCAAGGCCATTTGAAGGCAAGCCTGCAATGTTAGCAAATGAAAGCGTAACCTCCTTCTAACGCTGTGTTATGCTTTCTACAATGGTCGAGCCACGGACCCTCATATCTCCCAAAAATAAGACCATCTCTGCTGTAAATCTTAACCTAAATCTTAAACAAAAGCGTGCCAAAAATTTTGCGTGACCACAGCAAAATAAACAGACTGACATGCAGACGATGCAAACAGTGAAAAATCCCAGTGCTGAGGTACTGTATATCAGGCTAATCAAATTAGATGATTGTTTTATGAACACATACATATGTATTTGGCTCACTGTACTGCTGCTTGTAGATTCATAAAAATATTTGTTGCACAATAAGCTCTCTGATGGACGGCCAGGCAATAAGTTTGAACCTGCTGCATGCAACTGTCACCATATGCCTGCCCTCAAACTATACAAGACTGTGTTCTCTCTTCTGCAGGAACACATATGGACAGAGAAGAATTTAACTTACAGAAGACAAATATAGAAAAAATATTTATAGAAAAATATTGTCATTGTGTTTGTGTTTAATGCTGCATCACAGCTGTTACCTTCAACAGACTGGCCGATACTGTGTAGATGTGTGATCTCAGGATACGTCCTGCTGATGTTTTTCAGGTACTGCTCCGTTTCCACGCTGTTATGATAGCGAAACTCCAGACCATGAATGGATGACAGCCAGGACCATAAATACAGGCAGAGCGTGAAGACCAACATCCTTTCAGCCAACACAATAGAAAATTGCAGGAACCTCTTTTAGAAACAAAAACAGAGATGACATTGATGTGATGTGCCCTTATTATCCCAGTTACTATTGTCTGTCAAACACGGATACCACATATTTTTAATGTCATTCAAAGACTTCAATAAATAAAACATTTAATATAATCAATATAATCTATACCGACCATGTAACTTCAGTACTATAGCATTAATATCATACCATAGTACCACCACAGTAATTTTTGTAAGTACATTTATTCATTGCATGAGTCACAGATAGATAGACAGACAGACAGACAGATCAACTGACAGACAGACAGACAGACAGATCAATTGACAGACAGACAGACAGACAGATCAACTGACAGACAGACAGACAGATCAATTGACAGACAGACAGGAACACAGACGGACAGACAGATCAATTCACAGACAGACAGATCAACTGACAGACAGACAGATCAATTGACAGACAGACAGACACAGACAGACAGACGGACAGACAGGAACACAGATGGATGGACAGACAGACAGATCAATTGACAGACAGACGGACAGACAGACAGACAGATCAGCTGACAGACAGACGGACAGACAGACAGATCGATCTGCTGACAGACAGACGGACAGACAGACAGATCAACTGACAGACAGACAGACATGGTTATGATCATGTTTTGGACATGAACACATACTGTATCTAAAATGTCAGCAGTAATGTAATACGCGTTAAACTCTGTTAAGTCACAAGTTATGTTTGTTTTTAAGTATTTAGATATTTCTGTTTTTCCAGTAGGGCACTGTATTATTTCTAAATAAACTAAAATAAATATTGCTGTGGCCAAAACAAGCACCTATTATGCCAAAAAAAGCTGCCTAGGTAGCCATCTCTTACAAAAATGTACTGTGGTGGAACCATGATACAGTTATGGCATCACTGTATACATAATATTTTACATATCATAACATTTTAAAAGAATATCCTCGTATTAATATTGTACTGGGCATGTTTGATGTTTAATTTCTACTTAATGTAAGTTGTCTGATACAAATATCCTACCCAAACAGTATGTGTAGCATAAATAGTGAACTATCAACAAATAAAATGGGTTTACAAAAAAGAGAGACAAACTGCAGCACTTCGTAAAGGTATTCACTAACAAAAGTTTACACGTTGTCCTTAATATTAATGACAGTAAATGAGCTTTACCTCTTGTGCGTTGGTTGTTCTCCGGCACCGTTTAAGACCTTCTCCTGTTTGTTTAGTTACTCTGCTGTCATTATAACATCTCAAATAATGTTAACAAAGTTCATGCGTACTCCTCCTGTTCGTGTCATTGATGAAATGAAGGTGTCTTGCTCCATACCGCAGTGAGTTCAACTGACCCCAGCCTCACTCCTGTGTTGTTTGGAGCAGCTGTAGTGACTAGTGAGGGGAGGCGGAGCGCTTCTACACACACGTGGACGCGCGCGCAAACACACACTGAATCAGTGACACTTTAATCTAACTTATTTTTATTTATTTTTTGTAAAACACTCAGCGATGGTGTTCAGTGAACTATTGTATTCATTTAAAATGTACATTGTACGCGTACAATTCGGCAGTCGGTACAGAGACAGGAGAAACACTTTGCATATTCCATTATTGCATGACATCTTGACCAATCAGGATTCTTGACAAATTTCAATATTCTATTATTGACTTTAAAAAAAAAATGACATAGAGATGTCAGACTTATAAATTATGGGAAAAGTTCACCCATAGTTGGATATAACATCTGCATGGTTAAAAATGGGTTTTAAGAATTATATGAACATCATAGTGTTAACAACCATACCAAAAATGTACATTCATTTAACCACTACGACAAACATGTTTGCATATGCAAATACCAAGAAAGCAACACAAAGAAGAAAGAAAAGGAAATGGCTTGCAGTCATATCATTTCGTTTCAGATGTGGAACTTCTTTAACACTAATAAGAAGATCTCTTGAATTTTGCTGTCAAATTCAAGGTGTAGCAGAGTCCCTCGGGGCGACTGTACACCCAGTTAAATGGCATACCTGTTTCTGCAAGCTCATTCTTTACTGCTGAGTTTACCCTCACCTATACTGTATAATTATGCATAGTGAATAGACCGCTAGAAATACATGTGATCTATTGTCCAAAAGATCACGTAAATCAATCACAAAGTAGTTGGAAATGAACTAAGACACATTTGCATTTCCTCATTATTCTTTATAATGATCTAAAAAGGTCATTTAGCTTGGTCCAGTTCAGGATTCTAGGATAACAAACTTCAAAGGTCTTAAGAGCTCTCTGGAAGAAAAAGGTCATTTTTCAACAAACTTAAACTAGACCTATCCATTTTTTTAAAAAAAAACAGTGACACAAGTATTTGCTGTTTTTTCCAATAACACAGGGTGGCCTGCATTCCAGCCTCCTATACACAAACTTAATTACACAAGTAAACATAAACATAAGTGATGCCATCATACATGAGTCATGTCTAAGGTAGGATTACTGTTCTCTAAAAAACACTCCAAAAATGGTTAATAGTAGCTTACCATTTAGGTGCTGTCAAATGCACTGTTTTTCAGGTAAGGTTACATTAACCAAATTCTGTGGGCAAAAAGTTGATTATCTATTCTTAGTAGTGTAGTGATTTTTGAAGAACACCTCAAACAGAAGTCACTTTCAAACCATTTAGCTTTCTGTGTGTCAACACACCAAATTTGATTTTCAAATTTTCTAACGCAAATTTTCGAGAGGATTCATATTGAAATTAGGCTACTGGATTTTGCCGGTGAGAATTCAATGAACAACAGTAAATGTGACCGCACTTTTCAGCGAATTTTTGCGGGCCGTTTCAATCGGAATTGATGTGAGTTGGAACTTTGCGTGAGGGCGAAACATTTCCCCATGCAGATTTTGCAATGGCTTCAAGTTAGTCACTCAAATTTGGCATGTTGACCAACAGAAATCTGGTTGGTTTGAAAGTGACTTCTGTGTGAGCAGTGCCGAATACGATCACCGTGATTTTGCCAAGATATACGTTCACACTGCAGGTAAATGTGGCCCAAATCAGATTTTTTTTTTTTTGCCCACATGTAACTCGTATCTGTTTTCCCCATGACAGTGTGAACAGTATAAACAACATGGAATCTGATCTCTTCAATTCCACTTCCATATGTGGTACTAAATCCGATACAGGTCAGAACGTCAGATGTTTTGTAATGTGTCATATCGGAATTCATGCGATTTTTTTTCACGTCACTCGAGATGTCACGATTCTGCACTCATGGGAGTCTATTCAAAGATTTTACATACTCAACGTTATCAAAACAGTTGTGAAAGGTAGTCAGTAGAAGGACAGTGATGTGTAAGAACTCGTAGGCTAAGTATTACAGAGACAGCTCTATAATACATGCAAAACATGAGGACTCATATCATAAAAGTTTCAAAACTGCTCTCTTTTGTCATATCATCTTTATTTTTATTGCCTTGCACATAATTTTCGCCGCGTAATCCCTTACTTTAATGCCCTCTGTGTTTACTTCCGTATGACAGGCTAAGTATGACTGTGTGTGTTGTCAAGTCCGTGATTTTCCTGCAGAATTGGGTTACTTTTTCACTATTGCTGCGAGTTGTTTTGCAACTTTTGCAACAACGGGTTGTACCGCACTTACGCAATATTTAACCCCACGGAACGTGATTGAGCTAGTTTTGGACTAGTTTTGAGAAGCAATTGAGTGGAGTTTGTAGTAAAAACCTGGCAACCCCGTTTGTATCGTTCTTTTGCGCATTCAGGTCAGTTCAGAACCATGATCTGTTAACACTGGAAATCTGATATTGGCCACATTTAAAACAACAATGTAAACAGCTACAAAAAAAAAAAAAGTTTTTGAGCAAAAATCGGATTTGAGCATTAAGGCTCACAGTGTGAACGTAGCTTAAGACATTTCTGGATCAACATATTTTGTTGATTCCTGGAACAACATGTCTGAAAATGTATCCCTAAAATCAGAGGGAAATGATAGGTGAATAACACTGATGTAGAAACACCTAAACCTGGTTGTAAGCCTAAACTTGACATAAACTGTAAACTTGTCCATCAAATCAGATTGGTTGATTGGAATGTTGTTTCAGGATCAACAAATATGTTGATCCAGTTGTAGCTATTTGGTGAAATGCCGTTCACCGCAGAATACATTGCTACAATAGACTCTT
The DNA here is from genome assembly GCF_019924925.1 of Ctenopharyngodon idella. Taxonomy (NCBI): domain Eukaryota; kingdom Metazoa; phylum Chordata; class Actinopteri; order Cypriniformes; family Xenocyprididae; genus Ctenopharyngodon; species Ctenopharyngodon idella. The sequence continues at coordinate 2,611,193 of NC_067223.1, read as the reverse complement.
TTTTTTGGCCGGAAAATTTTCACACCTTTAATCTTAGTAATTCTAACTAAATGTATAGTTTTTCTGAAATGCGTATGTGCAAAAGATGCTGTCAGGATACCAGGTTGTTGCTATAGGGTGTTCTGGATGGTTGCATAAAGTTCAAGACGCTACTTTCTAGATATGGCTCACTCCTTGAAGGAGAATTTTTAACTCGTATGAGTTTAACTGTAGGTTAAGGTGCGTTTCAGATGATTCTTGAGTAACTTGTTTGCTTGCACCATCTTAAAACACTGTAAAGAGGAAATCTATCTCCATTCAAGCCCATAATTCCAGTCTCAATGTAAACCCCCACATAATAGCTCTTGCACATCATTAGTCATGACAGCTGCAATCTAGTCTCATATTGTACTTCATGTATGAAACCTTGAGAGAGTGTGTTCATGCATGCGGACATCTGTGCTTAGACGTCTGAAGGTTTTGACTGGTACGTGTCTGTACACATCTACATCTGATGAGAGGTTTCTAGGTACGTGAGTATATACTGTACAAGTACCAAGAGTGTGTGTAAAAAAAAAAAAAAAAAGGCAAATAAAAAAAATTGTCATTTATATCAATGGTACCTATAAAGTATCATATTTGTAAAAGATCTTGAAGAAAATTCTTGAAAAAGTAACATTTTTGTTTGAAAGGAGAAAGAAAAAAAAGCTAAAACTAGCTTGGTCTAGTTGAGAGACCAGTTAGACCAGCTTAAACCAGTTCAGATCAACAAACCACCTTAGGCTGACTAAAGCGGTTTCCTACAGCTGGGTTTTTCTCTGTATTTGGCCCGTGGTCGACTCATTTTTAGGTCAGTCTTTATAAACAATGGGTCACATCAACAAATTTGACAGCATAAATCAACAGATCAAGCCTCAAGTCAACGCTGACAGGACGGCCATAAATTATGTCATTCTAAACACTCAACAACAAATAGTTTCCAGTGACCTAAAGGCTCCTCTAGTCATCTCCTCTTTGTTTGTTCCAGGAAAAAAGGTTGACACACTCAGTTTAATTTCAACACAAGGCAACACTTATGTTTCGGTTCTTACGCCAGAGAGAAGTTCGATTTTCTGGCTTTTCAAGATGTGGCAGTAGATTGTTTTCATACTAAATGAGATGCACAGCTGGAGAATTAACTCAAAACATTTTCCACATCAATGTTTGGAGACAAAGAGGTCACAGGGACTGAAAACAACAGTCAAGGCTGTTTTTATCATGAGAAAATGAACATCAACCACTCTCATTATCAAAGCAGTATTTGCTCAGGTTGTCTGCTGTTTTCAACACAATGTAGTGTTTCGGAAATAACTATGAGAAGTTTCCAAATTTATCTGTAAGTGTATCTGGGGAATTGAACCCATGAAGGGTTATAGTTCTAACTTTTGAGTTTTTTAAAAGCTTTTATCTTAAACGTGAAAGGTTTTTAATGAACAACCAAAATGTCATCAGGGCCTGCATATTAATGTCTTTTCTGACATTTATTCAATGACAAAAGTGTCAATAGTCATATAAAATGAAGATTAAACATTTAGACTGAGCATCATTTTTGATCCCGTACCACCCTTACCTACTGCTTCATGAATTGTTAAGTTTGAAAGTGATCTCTTGTATCAAATTGCACAATGTGTTCAAGCAGAGGGAGACATCTGGTGGTTGTAACAAGTACGTACTGTACATCCAAATATTTTGCAGTACCTAGAATTGAAGGAGATCTTACATATTACATTCATTAAACAATTCGAGATGCCAGAACACAATGACATATTTCATACTGTCACACACACAAACAAAACAGCTGCCACATTATTTTTTTTAAATCACCCCATGTTGTTTTATTAGAGAAGGGGAAATCTGATAATCAAGTTGCATTTAGTAGTTTAACAAAGAAATAATGTTCAGTCCAACAATCTGAACTGGAATGCTCGGTCAAAATGTGTACTAAACCAGTTTATATACTGAAATGACAGACCTGGAAGAAAAAAAAAAAAAAGACAATTGGGGCTAGAGCAGAGAATAAATTAGTTTGCTTGTCCATGAATAAGACATTTTTTTTTTTTTTTTTTTTTTGATAGCAGATGGCATCAGAAAGGGATACATTAGGAGTGTGTGTTGCGTGGAGTGTTGTGAAAGCTGTTTGGTCCGGTCATTATGGTATATTATGAAATAATCAATCTGCTACATATTCAGTAGCAAATATATTGGTATGTAAAATTAAAGGGTTGGTTCACCCAAAAATGAAAATTCTGTCATTAGTTACTCACCCTCATGTCGTTCCACACCCGTAAGACCTTCAGTCATCTTCAGAACACAAATTAAGATATTTTTGATAAAATCTGTGAGCCTTCTGGCCTCCAAAAGACTTTAACACAATAACCACTTTCAACGCCCAGAACGGTAGTAAAGACATCCGTAAAATAGTCCACGTGACTACAGTGGTTCAAACTTAATGTTATGAAGAGACACACTTTTTTTGTGCACAAAAACCAAACAAAAATAACTTTATTCAACAATTTCTTCTCTTCCATGTCGGTCTTCTACGCTGATCATGTAGTAAACACAGTGCAGCACTTCCGGGTTCTACGTCAGAGACAGGGGCCAATAATGTGTCAGCTTTCTGACGTAGAACCTGGAAGCACTGCCCTGTGTCTACAACATAAAAAGCGCAGGAGACTGACAGGAAGGAGAAGAAATTGTTGAATGAAGTCGTTATTTTTGTTTTGTTTTTACGCACAAAAAGTATTCTCGTCGCTTCATAAAATTAAGGTTGAATCACTGTAGTCACATGGACTATTTTAACAATGTCTTTACTACCTTTCTGGGCATTGAAAGTGGTAATTGTGTTGCAGTCTATCGGAGACCAGAAGGCTTACGCATTTCATCAAAAATATCTTAATTTGTGTTTCGAAGATGAACAAAGGTCTTACGGGTTTGGAACGACATGAACGTGAGTAACTAATGACAGAATTTTCATTTTTGGGTTAACTAACCCTTTAAAATGAATCTGTCAAATAAGTTTGTAGTGTTGCCATGCCATGCCAAAAGTTCACTCAAAAACAGGTCAATGGGTTAGGAGCTTAATCTTGTTTCCTAAATAAGATTAGGAAATAGTACGGTCTGAAAAAATGATCAATAGATCTGTAGAGATTCAATGAGTTGATTGTTTTATAATGTGTAAAACCTGTGCTTTTTGTGAAATTTGAATTTGATAATCTTGCTGCTATAAAAAAGGTCCATTATTAGAAGAATTCCACTGAGTAACAGCACAGGTACAACCAACTTAACACTGCAGCTGCATGCTATAACAAACTAGCAGCCATATTATTGAATTCAAACAGAGTTTTCAGTAACAAATTGCATAACTTGCATTGGGCATCACATACATTTATTAGATGAATTTGGGTAAATTGGGCCACTTTGACTATCAAAAGGGGCCCAGTTTACTTTATTTCACCCTATGTTACAGAGTTATCTGCTAGTGACAATAACACAATGTTGTAATGTATCTGCTGGAAATATCCAGGGAAGCTTTCATAATTTTAACAAACTCTAGTATCAATCGGTTTGATCAGTTATTTTATGTTTTAACCTTGAACTGAAAATATAAGATCTACTTTGCTGGTCAGTGCCTAACAGATTTTGAGAACGCACATACCCCCTAAACTTCCCTTTCAAATTAAAATTAAATATCTGCATTTTTATATATAACCTCAAAAACAAGCCTTACAAACAAGGTTTTTACTTTCATATGAACACTGTAGTGATGCATTGAAATATTCTGTCCAACAGCAACTATTTTCGCTGTTTTAGTTGTTCATAATTATACATACTGTATCTAACCTACACAAATCTTTCTTCTTAAAAAATATATTCACAATCAAGGAATAAAGTATCCTCTAAAGTATGTGTTTATGTTTGAAATGCATTAAAAAAATAGATGATAATAGATCAGTAACAGAGTTTGTCCATAAACATCCATTTAAATATCTCAGTGTACTGATTACACAAACAACAAAAACCTCTCTTTGCACATTTAAGCTCTGTTATATAACTCACATCGGCAGTTAATGATTATTTTACGGACAAAAAACAAAAGTAAAATTCTTCAGTCAGTCTTTGATCAGTACAAATGCCTGAAACTGGCAATCCTTGTTTGGTAAGACTTGCCAGACAAACAAACGAACAACCAAATAAACAAAACAGAATGCAAAAACATTAAACCAACACAAAACTGCTTGCTAGCCATCACTCGTACAGTGTATCCCTCTATTTCGGTCTCTGTCTGTCCCTCTCAGAGCAGCATGGACTCCTGCATTGCAAAGGCCTCCTGCGCCTGCCTGTAGTGTGCTCCTCCGAACAGCGGGTGGGGGAGCTGTTGCCTGCCGGAGTGCTCTTGGTAGGGTCCTCTGAAATGGTGCACAGCGTCCGAGATATTTGCAGGGGCAAAGTTAAACTCCTGAACGGGGTGAACGGGAGACAGCTGAGCTTTCTGGAAGCTGGGAGATCGTGGTAGTCCCACAGGAGATCGCGGAGGCCCTGTCTCCATGTCCCCATACCAGCCCTCTCTCCGTCTGTGTCCCTCATAACGTAGTTCTGTGGGCGGGTAAGCAGGAGACCCCACCAATCGGGTGGGCTGTCTCATGTAATACCCGCTCTCGTTAACACTGTCTATCTGGGATGAAAGCTCAGCCGGAGCAACCCTGAGAGGGGGCATGTTTGGCGGTGGCCGTCGGTGGGTTAAGTAGCTGTTGTTCATCAGAGTTTTCTCTGGCGAAGGGTTAGATGAGCCACGTCCCGTAGTTGCGTAAATTTGCTCAGCGTACGGCTGGCTGTATAGTCTATCCTCTGGCCGAGAATCCAAAACGTAGGGAGTGTAGACAGGCGTAATGCCAGGTGGATAGTGCAGAGGTGCACGAGGTTCTGGTTTGGATTGCATCATGTTCTGTTTGGGCACTCTAAATGGAGAAACACTGGTTCCACCACTAGGAGGACGGGTGGGACTGCCTTGTCTCAAAGAAGGTCCGACGTATGGTCGGGATGAGGGGCGAGAAGGTGGTTTCTCCAGCTCTATAATCTCCATAACCTCTCCGTCTGGTCCCGGGACATTGTCATATTGCGAGGCATTGGAAGCGCGGTTGGAGCCTGGAGCAAATGCGCGAGAACGGGGGCGGCGCTGTGTCCCAGCGGCCTCCTCTGGAGTTGGGGAGCTGGGCGAGGGTGGAACACCCATATTTAGACTCGACTGGCTTTCCCGAAGTGCTGCAGCCTTGACTGCTTCCAGTTTGCCTTCGGAAGGCTTGACCCAGCGAGGCTTGTCTCTGCGCATGCTGGATCTAGCATTGGAGTTGTGATTTGTCTGGTTCTGGGTCAGCGCCTTCCCACCAGCTGTTGCACTGTTGTTGGGCATGTGGGTTGGGACCCTCTCCTTTTGAGTGTCTACACCCCGTCTATCCCTCTCTGGATGAGGCACCTTGTCCAGTGAGCTGGGTGGCCGACTCTCTTGGTACCTCTCTGGTGTTCCATCAGTGATGGGACCAGACTCTGCTCGTTTACTGATGCTTGCGGCAGGGCTCGGACCACGAGGGGGTAGACCCTCACCCGTCTGTCCGACCGGCTGCCCGTTAGCCACATGATTGGTTGCTGCTGCCGCCAATCCTGGAGGCTCAGGGGGGAGTTGACCTAATGGTTTCTTAGGAAACTCATCCTCCTTACCTGCACGGGTGATAGCAGATCAGCCAATCAGAGCCAACATCAACACAGAAATGTCAGGTATTAAAGACCCCAAGAAATCAAAACAGATCAAAATATTGACGACGACTCTTACGCCCAGGGGCATATACAAATTTATGAACAAAAAAATGCTCTGTAGAATAAAAATGTCCACTGGAAAGCAAATTGCATTTCATGGAGTCTTTAAACCATACAATATAAACACACACTGAAGTGCAACAGTCATGCAGCTGAATGTCTTTTTAGAAGAACCAAACTGCCAAATAAAGCAAGAGTTACAGTTAGCACTTCATTCAAATAAAAACAAACCACAAACATCCATGGCTGGTGTCAAATCAAAGCTCAGATTGGGAACACTGAAGATTCAAGAAGCTAAAAAAATACAAATAAAAATATTAACACAACACTTACAGTTCAAGCCTGACTGTGAACATAAAAACCATGTGGAGAAAGGATGTGTTAGGTACGTTTTGGAACACACAGCATGTGCACGATATTCAAGTTCGCAGTGAAGGAAACTGAAGAAAACGTCAAGGGAATGATGAACGTTTACACACAGATACTGATGGTTGGGGCGGTTCTTGGTGTGCGTTGAGAAGGGGCTGTGAGGAACGGAAACGTCAAATACAGACAAACCTGTGAACACCTCCAAAGGTGCTAGTTTATCATACTTTGGTTCCAAAATTAAGATTTGCCAAGCACCAAATGCAGGTTACAGGCCAAAGAGCATGTATTTTTTAAATCAAGAATAATTGTGTCTTCTTTGCTAATGTTCCCATTAAGTTATGAAAACATTATTTCTGAATGTTGGAGATGTTCCCTGTTAGCTGGGAGACTTGACTCAGAATTGATTCTAATAGTTTGTTGTCAGCACATTGCTAAGGTAATGATGAAATACAAATATCTGTTGCAATGCATTCTGGGATTCTGGGACTTTTCCAAGAAAGACACGTGCCTTAGAATTTAGCCAAAATTTGGTATCTTAGAAGGCAGCATGACGCCGTTGCCTACCTTTTGAAACAGTCTTTGTGTTGGAAGTGCAACTATGATGAGGTAGGTAGCTCATATATATACATTTATACATATCTTAATTTGTTTGCTGGTGTGGCAAAAAGTTAATTTTGGACACTTTCCATCTACTGAGCAGAATCATCTTTCATCGGACAATAATAATAATAATAAAATATATAATTCCCTCTGTGTATGACATAAAAATAAATAAATAAAAACTTGTGTTTTTTATACATTTAAGGTAACCATATTCCTTATAACTGTCCTTTTACATGTTTCTAGCATATAGTATGCCACAACAAATTTTTGTGACATTCCCGTAACAAAGGTTTTGATTAAACGAAACCCCCCAAAAATGTTTTGTTGAAGAACCCAGGTTTTGTGTGAGACAGAGAAACAAACGAGGGGAGAGGGACGTGTGTGTATAGGGGTAGACGAACGAATGGTTGGTTGATTGACAGATAAAGTAGTCAGTGCGTTTTTGCCCACCGGTTGGTTTTGTAGGAGGGTTGGCGCCCTCCTTTCCCAGACCCACTAGTGTAAGCAGAGGCTATGTTTGAAGCGAAAGGGAGAGAATGCAGATTAGACAAACAGTACATAGTAGCAGTGGATGAGTGTGTGTGTGTGTGTGTGTGTGTGCGTGTGTGTGCGTGTGTGTGTGTGTGTGTGTGTGTGTGTGCAAGAGATAAAGGAAAAGATAAAGTAGATAAGAGTCAGAGATAGATTACCAGGAGACAGTGTGTGCAACAGGATGTTTCCCTCTATGGGTGGTGACACACAGCCATACATTTTATGATTTGCCATGATTTCAGTGTGTGTGTTTAAAGTACCTGGAGGTGGCAGCTCCAATTTAGATCGTCTGAGCTCAGACATGGAGTTTTGAAGCTGCTCTATCACAAAGTCGTCCTCAAAAAAGAAATCCTTTGACAGAGTCACCTGCAGAAACTTCACCAGATCCTCCATGGACAACTTCAAGAGGGTCTCTAACACGCAAACACACACAAACGGCAGAGAGAACACTAGTGGGTTACAACTAGAATGTGACATGTTCAAATTCTTTGAATCCTGGATGACACTAATTATAGGTAATTATTATAACTATTGTCTGTTATGATTAAGTCCTTTCACGGTTTATTTTGCACGTTGTCCCTTACATAGATCAATCATTTTAGTTTATTCATGAATATTTGAATCATTTTTAGCTTTTATTATGGTTTTTAGGGAGATTTTTCAGGTTTAGCTAACATCTGGAAGCAATTTTGTCCACAAAGTTAAGTACAGACACACAAATTCACAACACACACAGTCATTACTTTTATGTAGTTTCAGGATGGTGTAGGACATCGCAGTCAAAACCCGCTCTCCTTCCAAAATATAAATGTCCCATATTCTCAGCGTAAGTGTAAACGGAGTCTATTCAAAACACATATAAATGCACTCCAATCAGAGGGGTTTCACAAATAATATTACAACAGAAAACAATAATATGCTCTGATTTAATGAAATAATGTTTTAAGTGTCCATACCCGATCCAAGAAACACTGAAAGAACCATTTCATAGTGTACAGGCTGGTGAACACCTCTTGGTTATCCTGTAGAGGGCAGCAAAGTTACAGTTATTGTCAAGAGAATAGCAACAAAAGATGGATAAAAACATTTTATGCATGCACACACAAGCTACACACTAGTGTATTACAACACTGCACAGCGTATACTTCTTCAAATAGTATGAGGAAAAGTACACAATGTGTAACCATTACCATTTCAAAAAGTAGTAAGTTACACATTTGTGTGTTTTGTGTGTGGCTTTTTTCTAAAATCCTACTTTGTAAAAAAAACAAACAAACAAATAATTAAAGGGGAAAAAATGCTACCAGTCATTGCAATCCAGTATTACATGCTGTGTGTGATCTTTGGTTGTATACAGCACCATTTCTAGTCCTTAAATGTAGGTCATTCAGGTACATGAATCCCATGCATATAGAAGATTCATATATTGTGCACAGTGTATGTACTGCAAAAATAGTGCAAGTACTATGGTTGTATAGTGTTACAGTATATGGCCATATGTTCACACACACTTGAAAGAGTGAAGCTTATCCTTCTCTTTTATCCTCTTTCTAATCCTCCCACATCAAAGGCTGACTTTCACACACAAATAATTGATTAATTCATCCCTCTATCTATCTCTTTATTAATTAATATTGCCTTTTATTAATTACTATGCCCTTTAATGAATACCCGTTGGCATTTCTTTGTGAATTCTCTGTTACATGAGCACTCAGGGTTGGCCAGCTGCTCGGGTTTACTTCAGAAAAGGCACCAATACACTGACAAATAGAGAACATAATATAGGCCAAAAATAAGCCTGCATATGAAGCTTTTCAGCCATTGTGAAAAGTTAATATAGGACACAAAGCATTTATCAGGATAAAATTAATACCTACATTAACAAATCAGTATGACATGCAACTATCTGATAAATAACTGTACCATGGTAGCACCACAATATGTCACATTTTGATTTGTCACATGTAGTACATGATGTTTTGGGGGTGTTTTTTCTGTCTTACTAGATGTTGTTTGAGCTTAGGCATCATCTTCTGCAGTATACGGTCATGATGCTCTTGGAAGCGCATGAGTTTAGGGAACCCTGGTACAAAGAAACCTAGAAAAACACAACGACATTTTTCAATTTGGTACAGAAATTGTATGTGAAGTGCTTGTTTAGAATATACAGTATTGAATTAATAAATAAACATGAAATGAGTTTGCTTCAGGACACTGATTTTACATTGGACATCCAGTGGTGACTGAACACAGTACCAAAATTTAATCATAGGGGGAAAAAAGTAAAACAAAAATGTTTTAATATTATTATGAATTAGATAAGCCTAAATGTATCATTATCTAATTCATTGATTTATTTTAGATATTTTATTTATTATTATTTATTATTTATAATATATATTTATAATAATATATATTTATAATAGATATTTATTTATTTTTAATTTATAATATATATATATATATATATATATCTATCTATCAGTTCTTTGAAAAAAAATACATGAATAAAAATCAATAATAATAATAATAAATTATTTATTTATTTATTTTAGATTTGTTTCAGATATTTAATTGTATTATTGCAGGCTGTTTGGATTATCTTGAATTCAAAATAAACATAAAAATTAAAATAAATAAATATTATTATTATTAATATTTATAATTTATTTTAGATATTTATTTATTTTAAAATTGCTGGCTGTTTGGATTATCTTGAATTTAAGTGGACGCACAGTTTTTTGAGAAAAAAACAAAAACAAAATTAAAATTCCTACTACTACTACTAAAACAAATAAAATTAAAATTATTACTACTACTACTACTACTAATAATGTCAAGCATTTTCTCTTCCATTACAAACATATTTTGCCATCTTACATATGCACTATTTTATGATGATGATTATGATTATTATGATTATGATTATTGTCAATGCTACTCAACGCCAGTTGAGTGCCACTGTTCTAGAGTGGGTAAAAGTGTGTGCATGTACCGTGCATGGCATGTCTCTGTCCAGACAGCAGCTTAACCAGTGCCCAGAAAGCATCTTCCTCATTCATATAGATGAGTAACAGAGCAGTGATCTGACTCATGCCCTGACAATAGCCCACCTCCTATGCACACGCACACGCACACACGCACACGCACACGCACACACACACACACACACACACAATAAGAGAGAGAATCCACAGTGTGCGACTTCTTTCCACACATAAATCAAGTGGAAACACGTACTCAAATATTATTGCTGAGACAGCAATTTAATACATTTAATATATTAATATTGGTACATAACTGAAATCAACATAGCTATTTTTAAAAAGGGGGTATTTGTGAGTATATTTGACTCACCGTGTTATAAACGGAGTATGCTGTAAGCACATGAAACAGATCCTGCTGTCTGAAACACAGCACACAAAACAATCATATACACATCCTGCATTCTGCTTTTCAATTTTATATGTCATGGATCATTAAGTTTTAGCACATTTTTGCATGTCCTGTTCTTTCCCTCTCTCATTGTCTAATTTCCTGTCCGTTTTTCTGTCTTGTGGATGTCTAAGGCCACACTGTGAAAATGATCTGACCCTTTCAAATCTCCACAGGTAAATGTCACATCAGTCAATATGAGCGCTTTAGCCCTGTCACAATTCAATACACCAATAACTCGAAGAGAAACGGTGGGGTGTGGGCGTCTCTCTCTCGCTCCATTGCGCTCTCAACTTTTCCGATTCACATGCTGGTTAAATGTAGCAGTTTTATGGCCATGAGAAATGGAAGCACCTCCGAGGAGAAATAAAAAATGTATTTTACACCGGCAGATTAAAGCCCTACATAAAAAAAGGTCTCCATCAGCAAAGCACTTCAGTATGAAAGCCTGCTAAAACACGACAATGTATGCAAAATTTGCAATAAAATGGTTGGATACTTGAATTAATTATTCAGAATTGAAATGAAAAGAAACAAAATGTCTGGATACTTGATTATATGAAAAAAAAAAAAAAAAAAAAAAAAAAAAACCCCACAATGTTTGGCTACTTGAATAACTTGTTTAGAAGCAAAACAAAACAAAAAGGAAAAACAAAACAAATATGTTCAGATAATTGAATAACTTGTTCAGAATAAAACAAACAAAAACATTTAGGCTATGTTTAGACTGTCAGTCCAAATGAAATGCGTTTTTTTTTTTTTTTTTTAATCTGTTTTGAGCTACATTCATATGTGGTTTGAAATCATATTCAAATAGCATTTCTGGAAATCTGTTTCAGTCTGACCACTCTGATTGGATTTTGTGTGGTTTATGCCACTTTCTCATGTCACATAAAACATAAACATGTCAGACATTGTTATAGAAAACATGCTGAATCAGTGGTTCGGAGCATGTATCAAACTGCCAAAGTCACGTGATTTCAGTAAACGAGTCTTCGTTACGTCATAAGTGTTTTGAAACGTTTCGAAATTTCAATGGTTCACGTGACTTTGGCAGTTTGATAGACGCTCCGAACCACTGATTCAAAACAAAAGATTTGTAAAGCTTGGAAGCTTCATGAAGCAGTGTTTTGAAATCACCCATCACTAGATATTGTTGAATAAAGTCGTTATTTTGTTTTTTTGGTGCACAAAAAGTATTCTCGTCGCTTCATAACATTAAGGTTGAACTAAAGTCACATGAACTGTTTTAAATGTTTTAGTAGCTTTCTGGGCATCTGAAAGTGTTATCTTGCTGGCAATGGAGGCTTCACGGAGCCATCGGATTTTATCAAAAATATATTAATTTGTGTTCCGAAGATGAACAAAGGTCTTACAGGTGTGGAACGACATGAGGGTGAGCAATTAATGACAGAATTTTCATTTTTCGGGGAACTAACCCTTTAAGTCTAGTGATCATCTTGAGCTTTATGCGCCAAAGGGCCTGGGAGCCTCAGTGATCAGCTTGTAGAAGGATCTAAGTACCCGATAGTGGGAAGCTTGGACTGTTTGTGCCAAGGGGCCTAGATTGTCTATTGGTCAGCTTATACAGTGGAGGAATTAGCAGTCAGTTCAAGCTATATTCACAGTTAGGCCAAGGGGCCCTAGTGGTAAGCTGGCATTACATGAATTGAGGGCCCGTCGTAGCATGAAACACTAAAACTTCCTGTGTATTTGTGTGTATATTTCTGTTGATGTGTGTTTGGATGCTTACTTGACATCATAACGGTGCATGAACATGATATGATCTCTATATGTACGATTCACATCCAGATCAATCTGACGGACATCTGGAGACAAACCCCTTGCTCTGATCTTCAGTTTCTGGAGAAAGAAAGAGACAGGGCATTGAGTTCATAATAAATATTAACTAGCAGTGAATTATAGTCAGCACTCTGCAGAGACCGCAGCATGATTTTTGCCACACACACAAACAGCTCCAGTTAAAGGAGAATACAGCCTGCAGATCATGTTTTCTGTCCACTTGTATGCTGCAGGGCTTTAGTAAAGCTGCTATTGTCCAGTTGGGGTGATGTTTCCCTCTGCGGTGTGTGTGTGTCAAACCACATAAGAGTTACAGTGAAAACCTCAGGGGCTGGCTATTTTAGAAAGTCATATTTAAGTAAAGAGTTTGTGATTGCCTCACACACACACACACACACACACACACACACACACACACACACACACACACACACACACACACACTTCTGTGGAATAAACTAGCTCTGAAGAAAGCCATGACTATGCTGGAATGGAGAAACTGTGTTCACCTCATAGAAGTCCTTCTTCTCTTCTTTGATTTTAGGGACGTCGAGCAGAAGACACCAAACCTGACCTCTGAGCTGCAGTGGAATTCCCTTATAGATTCTCCTCACCAACTACACACACACACGGACAAAACAAGATAAGAATTTAAGAAATCTCTAAACCTCAACCGTGTAAGTGTACACTTTGTAGACATTTTCTAAATAAATAAATACATTTTAGTTTCAAGGTAAAAAGTTCACTACCATTCAGAAGTATGAGGTCAGTAAGATTTATGCTCACCAAGGCTGCATTTATTTGATCAAAAATACAGTAAAAATAGCAACATTGTGAAATATTAGTAACATTTAACACTTTAACACTTTTCTATTTGAATATAGCCTATTTTAAAATCTAATTTATTCCTATGATGCAAAGCATCATTTCAGCATCATTACTTGAGTCTTCAGTGTCACATGATCCTTCAGAAATCCCCCCCCCATCAAGCTGCTTAATAAAGTTCAATGCTTTTTCTCGATTATGTCACGCCAGATGTACCACCCACTTCTGAGTTCATACCCCACCCAAAATATCACAATTAATTTGATTTCTAAAAGTTTAAAACATGTTCATCAAGTCACTGCAAACATGAATTTCATTGTTAATATATTTTTACCTTATTTATTTATTATAAGAAAATTGTCATGTCATTGACTCTCTGCAATCTGGAATATAGACAACTCATCAGAGACAAATGACTTTGTTGTCATGGTTAGAAGTAGACCCAGACAGAATTTGCAGACTTTCCACATTTTCTGTGCTGATTTTGGGAGAATTTTAGGTAGGAATGGATTTAATTATGATGAAATATGTTAAACTGAACTGTGAGATTTAGCAGAAAGCATGCTAAAAATATGAAAAATATTGAAAAAACAAAACAAACAAACAATCAAACAAACAAGGTGAAGGGTATATAATATATAAAACTATTCGATGTGGACACAGATACTGCTGTCCTGGTTATTAGGACACCCTCAATAACCATAATCCCGCTGTCTAAACACATTCAATACCAGTGTAATAGAACACATCTGTGTGTCTGTCTCTCACAGGTAATTGTGCAGTCAGTAAAGATTAAACTCCCATCAGAGGGCAGATTAAAAGCTCAAAAGCAAAACGCTGAAACCACAAAAGCTAATGGCCGGCGTGAATCGTCTCTCAGCTACAATTAAACTCACCCGCTGGAAGAGAGAGAGAGAGAGAGAGAGAGAGAGAGAGAGAGAGAGAGAGAGAGAGAGAGAGAGAGAGAGAGAGAGATGTACGACTGTGGTGGGGGTTGAGAGGTGAAAGAGAGGAATGAACACTCTTCAGTTTCCTGCACTCATCTGTCCACATTACTGCCGCTAAGTGATTTCCTGAACGTCTCTTCCGCCCTCAGGGCCCATCCATGTGTGTGTGTGTGTATGTGTGTGTGTGTGTGAACTGATGGCTGCTGAGTAGTTCACTTACAGTAATGGTAACGACGATATTAATAATCTTCAGGAGGCTCTTGAGGAGCTGATTATTGACAGACAGCAGTGGGCACATATCCCACAGCCACAAACCCGACGAGTATATATGTGTGTGCATTTCTGCCTCTAATCTTGGTGAAATGAGGCGATTAAGACTGTTTGTTTATTTGAATAAAACAAGACATTACAAATCGGCAGGTGTCTGTGTGTGTTTGCTTATGTGTTTAAGTGTATTTGTTGACGGGGGATTGGCTTTGTAATTGCAGATGAAGTCAATGACTCCATCTGTTCTACACACACAAAAAAAACAAAAAAAACACTTTGAACGAGATGTCTTTGGAGTGAGTGCAGTACGATGAAATCAGAACCAAAACAAACATGCAGATCGATACTATATAGCAGGGTTTCCTAAAGTGAATTGATTAAAAACTAATAATTACATTATACAAATGAAAACCTGAAATGAACAAATGGAAAAATGTTAAAATAAACAGTCAAAACACTTACTAAAGTCAAATGACCATTAACTGACATCAGAAAACTGTGAACATGCAAGCTAGCTTTGAAAGCATAAGATCCCACCCTCCCTTCAGAGCGCTCTCCAAAGCCACGCCTCCTCCAAAACACATGAACGTGCACAGCCAGAGAAGAGTCTGCAATGCGTCACGAGAGATGGTGTTAAATTACCTCATGTCTCAAAGCACATAACGTTAAATAACGTAAACAACTTAAACTGCTGCAGATTCTTTTGGGCGTTGACAGTGTTGCCATATAAACACATAAATCCGAGTCTGAGGACGTGAACCGTTTCAAGTAAAACTTCACGTATTGTCATTTCTTAATTAAAGTAATTACAACGTAGTGTGAACGCAGCATAAGCTCGTTGTTTTGGTTCAGGAGGAACTGTAAAAGGTGGCTGCTGTTTGTTAGTGGTGCTCCGTGACTGTCTACAACTCTGCATAGTGTCATGGAACATGCTGATGTCTGTGCGAGCGGGGTGCGTGGAGGTATGCAAATATATATGTTGACAGGCAGGTAAGACATCCTATCATTGGATTCGAGGTGAATGCAATGATTGGACGAACATATTTTGACCCTGAGACTTCCACAGAAAATGTATGTACATTTTGTAATATTTAGACCACGTCTATTATTGATTGCTATCAGGATGTGAAGAGAGTTTCAACCAGTATAACGTAAGTATACAACCAGTGTAAGTGTTTATGAAAAACATTGCCTACCCTACCTTTTATATAAAATCTCACAGGGTACTTCAAATACATATTTTAGGTCAAATAGGTTCGGCTGACAAAAATGTTTGAGAATCCCTGCTATATAGGATTATAAAACTAGACAATCTACCTACAGTATAGTCAACATAATGGACAGTTTAATAACACAACTAAACATAAAACACAAATGATTAAACAATGCTTATGTGGATGAATTTTTCGCAACAATTTAAGAAAATCAGTTGTGCATTTTAAATCTTCAAAATGACGCAGGACAGATACTGAAAAACAGCAAAAAAAAAAAAAAAAAAAAAATACTGCAGAGGGAACGTGAATGATAGCATGAGGTAGACAGCTGAAGATCAAACAGGATGTGAACTAGGTGGGACTTGTCTGGAATTATACACACGTGATGTCACCCGATCTATCCCGTATGCATTTCATTCCTTAGTCGGCAGAGGAAGAACATGATGGGTACTGACCTTGCAACACAGATTATAGGAAATAAAATTTCAAAATCACTTCAGACTATCAGACAGTACCCATCATGTTCTTCCTCTGCCGAATAAAAAATGGAGTGCATATAGAATAGATCGGGTGACATCACAGGTGTATCATTCCAGACAAGTCCCAGACAAGTCCCACCTGGTTCATGTCCTGTTTGATCTTCAGCTGTCTATATTCTGGCCAACATGCAAATCTAGATCACCAGATCATTTCCATTGTTGACAGAATAATCCCTATGACTGTAATCTCAAGCAAAATAATCTTGTTTTCGGTTTGAAATAAGATTATTTTTCTTACTCTATTGGCAGATTATTTTGCTTGTTTTAAGGAAAAACTCACTTAATTTTGACTTATTTTTTCTGAAAACAAGACAATAATTTTTTACTTGTCTAGAAAATGTTTCTTGATTTAAGAATTTTTAGATATTTGGACTGGTAAGAAGACAAAGAAAAGCATTTTTTACAGTGTACACCACATTTACTGCAGCAGTTGTTGCTGCTGTGACTGTGAACCACCACAGCCACATCCATGAGATCGTTTAAATTTAGATTAATTTCATGTCATAGGATGTCATAGGTCACTTTCAAATGAGTGCAGAATACCATCTGAATCTGCCATGTCTGTGTTTTTCTCAGACAACCTCTATGAAAGATATCAAAAGTCCATCCGCAATTCAGCACCCTCAATGTCGGCTTCGTGCTGACGAGTTTGGTGGCAATCGGATGAATCGCGTAGTTATGGGTTCAAACAACCCATAATAGCCGACTTCCTGTTGAGCGGAGCTGATGGTATGCAGTGCGGAAGTTGTTCAGCCCGATAAGATCTATATGTGTAGCGAGTTTCATACACATACTTGCTAGTAACCATGATTTCACATTGCTTTCAAGGGGGTACCATAGAGCCCCCCTGCCACGCCCATGTACCAGCTTTGGCCCGACCCTAATGCTGCGGATTCTGACCTGTGTTGAAATTTTTTGAGCATGTTAAGGGCAACAAAAGTCCCCTGATGAAAAATAATAATAATAATAATAAGAAGAAGAAGAAGAAGAAGAAGAAGAAAAATCATAAGAAGGATCCTAAGGAAGACAATAGGGCCTTCACCCTTTCAGGGCTTGGGCCCTAAAAATCACAAAAATGTAAATGTAATAAGTGGGACAATAATATTATTAAAATGTTAAAAAAAAAATGAAATAAGTGTATGGACTGTCTGCAAATTTTGAACGGACATGTTATGTGATATGCTATTTCTCTTAACACAGAAAGTGTGCTAAAATCTTCTACACACTAATGTGTTATAGTTACACAAATTGTGTCAAATGTGTTTTTTTTTTATCCAATTGAACAAAACTTGTATGTAATAAAAACACAAACGCACATGTAGTTTAAAAGAAATTTATTAGACCTGCTACAATTGCATAAAAAATAGTCAATATTAAAAAAATCAACAATCAAATAAAGTTTGTACTTTGACTGTGGTGCTTGACAGCATCTTAAACATTAATTTTATTTACGTATTTGTTCGAGTGATGGTGAGGGTTGGCGAGATGAAGTCTCTCGCATGTCTGCTCGTCACCGTCAATAACTGCTACAAGTGCTTCAGGGGCGTCTTAAAAGCTGCAAGAGTGCAAATAAAGACACATTTGTTTTTTATACAGATAACTAATATAGCATGCTAACGTTAGCTAGAAATCCAAGAAAAACTTAAACGACAGAGACAATGTTAACTTCTTAGGGCATTTTACACAATACGTTGCAATCGTGAGCTCAGTTAGTTTTCAATGAGAGAGCAAAGTAAAATTCCCTCATGTGAAACAGAATGGCTACAACATGTCATTGATTATTTAGGAGCAATTCCACACACAATAAAGCGAACAAAAGAAACCATGAAGCTTATTAAAATGAGTTCCCACCACTGAAATCGTGTAGCGTTGGCAAGGCTCACACCTCCATTCATGAGGCAGTTTTTTGGCTAACACGTATATGTGTAAAATGCCCCTCGACGACCATCTATAAATTATTACAAAATAAATTTTAAAAAGCCTCTAATGCTAAATACAGACATTTTTCTTACCTCCACAAATGGAAGATATCCACCGATGATGAAAAGTTGAAGCGTGAGGAAACTTGCTTGTGAGAAGAATAACAGCTCACAAAGTGACGCAAGCAGCAATGTGATTGGATGATTATTAACACATATTGTGTTGGACACGCTGTTGCATTTTTTTCCCCCTTTTTAACACAGGAATGCTTAGTTTTGTTGTGTTTTTGATGCATTGTGTCGTGCTGCTAATGCTTGTTTGGTGTAGACACAGTGTGACAATCTAATCGAACTAATTGGACTAATAATAATAAGTAATGATTAGCTCTACACAGAGTAATAAACTGCACAACTGTCATGCTCCACCTCAGGCACTATGAAGAATTCTAATTTCACACCAGACACTGTTAGCGGACAGAAATACAATTTAACACACTAAGAGCTGCCTGAAGATGTCCAAACAATATGGACAGCGGATTTCTTAGGGGACTGGTCCAATGTCGCCCAATACACAGGACAGAGACAGCCAAAGGGAACGCTAGCCATTCACACACACAAGATGAAAGACTGAGACTTTCTCAAAGTCCTTCAGAGAGTTATGGTCTGTTTATGAAGGACACGCACCTTGTCACTGTTCTTGTATTTCTCCCAGCTTTTCAACATTTTCAGCCATTTTGTCGTTCTCTCCACTTCCAGATGTTTTTGCTGAACAGACAAAATGCAAACATGAATTACAATAAATAAAAAGAAGGCAAACAATACCTTAATGTTTAATCTAAGACAACACTAAGAGGACTTCAATGAAAATGGATTTCAGTGAGATCTAATAAGTAGTACTAATATAACAGCATTATTAAAATTTAGGAGGCCAAAATACACCAGAGACATTTCAAATGTTCAATCTACTTTTTCTTCTACAAGAACATAATGGCCTCTGAGGAAACAATGTAACTCTGTTTCTCCAATTTAGAGCTCATTATCACTTTATAACCTGACACTTTAAGTGCTTTTTGCATGATAAATGTGTGATAAAGAAATCAAATTTGGAATCTGAATCACTTGTCTGAGTCATTTTTACATTTATTTTTAACCAAATGGTGAAGGGGATTTTTAGTGGATGTATGAAGTCCATTCCCCTCAAATTCACACAGGTGCCCTAGCTTTCTTTAAAATGAATGGCACTTGCTTTTATATTTTGTTTCTGTCAGGACCACTATGGTCAAATATGATTGATAATTGCATAGAGTTTGTATTGGCAGTATGGTTCTGTTCTGAACTCCCTGCGCATCCATGCAGCCTAGCATGGATAAAAGCAGAAAGAGCAGCAATAACCCCTCTTAGGGTAAACAGAACAGAACCAACATACAGATATCATTAATGTCAATAATTTAACATATACACATATTTCAAGAATGAATTAGTCTGATTCAGGGGAATCATAAGGCCAATCCTGACTGAATAGAGGAGGAGCTGGGGATGGAGGAGGGTAATTAGCTCCTGAGAAATGCGATAGCTGCTGATAATACTGAGGAGCTTATATATGGATGCTGTGATAGGCGTCGTATTCCTATAGGTAGACGTGAGTCACCTGGGAGTCAGCTGATGCAAGCTTGACTGACGTGACCTGCCAGAACTGACGTTAACGCGTGATTTTCAAATCGAACGACATTCCTATTAGGGGTGTAACGGTACATGTATTCGTCCCTGAACCGTCACGGTTCGGTGCATACAGTCAGACGACGAATACAGTCAGTCACAGGTGATCCTCACTCCAATCCATAAGGGGGCGTGCACGGTAATGCAACACTGTTTGCTAACCGGTACAACAGGAAAAAGCGCAGAAGAAGAAAAACAGACAATCTATGCATAGATATGTTTATGGGTAATCTCTCAACCAGTGTTTCAACAACAGAAAGACATCAATAAAACAGCTTGAGAACAATATCTCATGTAGCATTACATTTACCTCAGGCAAGTCATTTAGTGTCCACAGCATGTTAGTTCACTAAAGAAATGAACTCTAGAGGGGAGCATTTCACTAAATATATGCACTATATTAGCTTATATATTCATTATATTTACTTTATCTGTTATTAATGTCTCTTATTTCATATATATTTAAATAAATTTATCATGAAAACAAGTTATGACATTAACTGCGTAAATGATTATATTTTAAAAATGAATTGGAGTGAAAAATGATTGAAAAATAATTTTATAATTTTAGCTAATGCAAAACCTGCCTTATGTGCAATTTACATGTTTTTTTTTTTTTTAATCTGAGTGTTAATTATTATATCTAAAAATAAATAGCAACTGAATTTATAGTTTGGGCTCTGTTGTTAATTGTAACCTTTAAATATTATAGTAATGTGCAAGAAAGGGCTTTCTTTATACAGTTTACAGCATTAGCTGAGATAGATTTTTTTTTATCCATAAGAAAATGTGTCAATTAATCTACATAAAACACAATCTAAACCCTGCACAATTCAGTCAGATTTACTGCATGCTGACACTTTTTTATTTTATTTGTTCCATTACTTTATTTTTCTTAATAAAAGCCTACGCATTGCACAAAATTGTGTTGATAAATAGGTTTATAGTGCATTTAGAATTATTTTCCTCAACCTACTGATCTTAGTTCTAGTTTTCACAAATGCAGAATGAATATATCAGGTTGGCTTTAAACTTATGTTTAACAGTTTTGGTGCCACGGATACAAACAGCGCACTGGACTCACCTTTTCCTCCACTATGTCATACATTGGAAGCTCATCCTCACTGTGAAAGACAAAAAACACCTTATTATAGAAGGGAAATAAACACAGTTGGACTAAACTAACTTTTTCCTGATGAAACAAATCAAGTGTTTTAGTCAGACTACACTGTACTCTCAGATAGCCACTTTTCACATAACATGATGGCCGCACAGGGACAGAAAACGCATCCATAAATCATAAACAAGTTTATGCTGCTGACGTCAAATCTTGGTTCCTAGCATGTATTACTGAAAAAGGAATTACTCTGTTCCACAGGAAGTGTACTCACTGGATAAATAAACATCACTATTGGTAACGATGCCCCCATGACCCCCACCCCTGAAACTGTTCAAAGTGCAAGATCTTAGTCAGCTACACAAACAGGAAATGACTGTTTCCATGGCAGCCATTTTGGATCTGATCTGGAAGGTTCATGAGGAAACTCAAGGAAGTCGTGACATGACATTATGGCTCTGTTCCAAACCCTAGAGAGCTTCCTTTCTGTCTACATAGGCAGCAAACTTCAAAGGGCAGCACTGTGTTCTAATCTGTCGTGAATTGGTAAGGTTAGTGAAAACCCAATCAGAATCAGTGTAATTATTGACTTGTTAATATGTTTTTTAACAAACATTGAGAGCTTTAGAAAAAACAAAATAAAGCAAAAATAAAGTAAAACAACAAACAAACAAACAAACAAAAAAACAGGACAAAACAAAACTTAAAGCAAACCAAAAAACAAAACAAAACAAAAAACAACAAAAGAACAGAACAAAAGCATAAGATACAGAGCAAACAAAGCGAATAAACACAAAAGCAAGCAAACAACAATAACTTTAAATACAGAACAAACAGAAAATAAAACAAAAGAACTTGAAACACAAAGCAAACAAAAACAAAATAACAAAAAAGAAAACCAAAACAAAATTGTAAGAAACACTGGCATGTGTTGCTGAGCCAGATCTATCTCTCAGTTTGCTTTTACTTCCTTGTACTTTTCCAGTTTTTTTCCACCCCTGCAATTATAGAGTCCTGATCTGCCAGACACATGTGGCACCCTATAAATATCACATAGTGCACTGCTGTTTAAGGGGCCTGGGTAAGCCACAAACCTCCCTGCCAGGGCGAGAAGAGAGGAGAAACGAGAAGACAGGAGAGGCCAAAGGAGCAGACAAACATCAAGATAAGAGGGCTTCAGTGAACGCTTTGACTCTGCTGGGTTTCTCCTGTACCTGCATCTCCTCACTCATGTGTAAGATCTCACAGAACAGAATAATGCACATTTCTTACTGCAGGAATCCGAAGCGGTCCACCGCTTTATACAGATCAAAATTGGCCTCCTCCCACGGCTCCACCTCTGCACTTTCTTTACCCTGAAAGCACAAATAACACAAAGCAGTGAGTACACATCAGCTGAGACATAGTTTTAGTGTGTATGTGTGTGTGCGGAGTTGCTGAAGGCTTGAGATCTCAAAGAGTTTGTCTCCACTGATCTGTGAATTTGCTGTTCATACATATTTAAGGCAGGTAATGAGGGGTGGGCAGAATGTGGACAGGTTCAGCACACCACAAATAAACAATACAAAGAGCAGAAATAAAGAGAGAGGCACCTGGGGCAGAAACAGATCATCCTTGGGTAAGAACAGTGTGTTTACGAAAAGTGAGAGACACATGGTCTGTGTTCTGACCCCACATACACACAAATTTTTTTTCTAAACTTTGTAAACTTTCATAAAGTAAATTTGTGCAGTTAATTCAGGGCCGCTTAACAAAGAGACTTCATTTAATTTATTTATTTATTTATTTTTTGTAGATATTTTTAGTCTTTCGGGAAAATAAAATAAAAAATCCTGTGGAGGAGCTGGTATGAATTGATTACCGAACACTTCAAGCGAGGAAGGAAATCTCTTATGCTCCACTACACTCTCAGTTCCAGTCTATGGCTTTTTATAGAGCTATTTTCATCCGCCACAGAAAAAAAAGAAAAGAAAGATTTTGATAGTATGACCGATAACCGATAAACCGCCAATATTAAAATTGTAATAAAACAATAACAAATTCAATACAATTTTATATATATATATATATATATATATATATATATATATGGGTCATTGACGAATAAGGTTTTTAAAAGTATAAAAAATAAATAAATAAATAAATAATGGAGATATAATTAATTTTGAAGTTTTATTAAGTGTTAACAATGAGATTTTGTGATTTTTATAATCATTTAACACTGCTTTTGTCATTTTTTGTCACCAAAAAAGTCATTTGGTTTAACCAAAATTTCGACTGAATTTTACCGAATTACACTTTTTACACCGAATGACGATATTTTCAAACAATGCTAACAGGCTGAGTTAGTTTTTAGTTTTTTTTTTTTTTTAATTATTACAACATTTTCCTTGTTTTATAGCAGTTGTACCGAATGACCTGTTGTTTCGGGACACACGTATGAGCAAAGGAAAACATAATTTTTCAAATAGTTAAAAGAGAGTTTGTTACTTTGCTTCACAAACATGTGGTCCTTTGCAGGTGTCTGAATGATGTCTCATCCTGTTCATTTTTCCAGATATTCTTTCTCATAACACAGCAATGACTTCTACACATAATTTTAATACCATTTTGCACTGTTGATATATGATGTTATAAAATCATGCCAGAATAAAAAATATATACATTTACTACATTTTAAGATATTTTAATCACAAATGAATTGGCTGTATTGACATTTGGACAGTTAAACCGAATGACTTTTTGACACTTCAAAATCTTTAAAATACCTTTATGCGTAGCAAAATATAATTAAAACCTTTTGGATTATATATATATATATATATATATATATATATGTATATATACTGTATAGATATATATAAATTAAATTAAATATTTTCAATACTTGGTGTGTGCACCATGCAGTTTGACTAATGACAAATTTTGAATCACATTTTAAATGTGTCACTTAAGTATGCGAAAAGGAAGGTTAAGCATGTTACCCACTGGCAAAATAATTTCATCCCAAAGGCCGCTGAACTGTCAGGCCAATGACAGTTCAGCTGTTTATATACTGTCAAATTATATCAACGGTCTATATATGGCAATATGCAATTTGTGCACTTTGGCAAGAAAATGTATGCAAATTTAAATGTAAAGCAAATGTGAAGTTCTTAGTAGATCCGGGAGGCCTGGAGAACGAGAAAAGAATGAGAGGAAGCAATCAGCAGGATTGAGAACAAGAGTGGGAGCGATAAAAAAAAAGAAAGAGTATGAAGGAAATCGAAAATCAGAGACAAAATACGATCTGGTACAGAGAGAAGCCATATCAAGGGCACACACACTCATTTATCACTGTCTCACCCTTTCGTGTGTGTCACAGGCATAAATCTACAGTGGGATATGATAATCTGATAGCATGTCACAGTGACACGCATGGCTATGGGAAATATTTCGGCCTGCGACACACGCCAAGGGCACACACCCCTCCTCCACTGTTTTCTCTCATGTCTTTCTGCATCTGTTCATCCCTCTAGACCTCATAAGAACAATATTACAAGTTTACATTTGTATTTTATGATATTTGACTTAACATTTGACATTTAAACAATGAATGACCATTAAATGACATCACTACCTGGCTCAGTGGCATTCACACTTCCCTTCTGTTACTTCCTTCTGAAATGTCTTATGAAAATGTGACAACACCCAAAACTAGAGCCCAAACAATGAGTTCCGTAATATACATAATATAGAGTTGCAGATGCGCTGCTTTGATGATTGTAAAGACAATGCTTTGGATGGGATGAATTTAGGACACATCTTCTCAGAGAGCGATTTATTGTGTTGACAGTCCAACTGTTACTGTTGGACACAACAAACCCTCTTAAGGAATTTGGGCTCTTAATTAATCCCCTTTAACACACCGCTGTAAGGATGAATCAGTAGCTATGTTTCCATAGCAAATTTGGAATATCCCATAAAACATTTGGGAATAAAGCACTGTTTCCATCCAGTGAGTCGAAGAGAACAAAATCGTCACTTCCTTAAAAATTGGCGCTAAATATCACTAAGGAAAATGGAAGTTGCTGCAGTAGAAACCACTGTATATAATAAACTTGCACCTCGGAGCGCGCAGATGAACCGCAAAAAACGCTGTCATGTTATCTTTCATTCAGATGCCTGGTGTTTGGGAATTATACCGAACCACTTTAACAACAGACCTTGCTTGGGCATTACAGAATGACCAAAACAGCATTTCAGATGCTGTGCAATAAGACCAACAGCTGGTTGGTCCCATTACAAAGTCACATGACTTTTTTTGATGCGCATCGAGAAATTTATTCGGTAAAAGTGTTTCCATTGTAGTTTATGTGCATGTTTTCATATCGCAGATTCAGTTGAGCATTTTTTTATGTGCATTTTTAGAATTTATGGCCATCTTGGCATTTCCATTCAGCGTTTTTTAATGTGATATCCCAAAATGCGCATAAAAATAGGTGGATGGAAACATAGCTAGTGAGTTGAACTCAATGAATTAGTGCGTGAACATCCTTCAGGCCGTTTTTGTGAACTGGATCAGCAAATTTATAAAACAAAAATCAGTTTGATGGGAACCATTTCTTCACAACTTCTTCTGTTCATGAGAGATCTAGGGCAGATGTGAAGATTTTCATTGAATGACAATTTAAATTTCAGTCTATTTCTCCCTGTTGTATGGCTTCTGAAAAAATATAATACATTAATCATTTGTGCACTGCTTTTATGGTGTTTTGGTCATTCTGGAGCCAGTCCTCTTTTACAACCAAACCAAACCAAACCAAACCAAACCAAAACAAAACAAAACAAAACAAAACAAAACAAAACAAAACAAAACACAAAACAAAACAAAACAAAACAAAACAAAACAAAAGAAGATCAGAGGATGCAAGAATACAAAAATGCAAGAATTCAGAGGACAGAAATGTTAAAACTAAAATTTTAGAGGGTAAAAAAAAAAAAAAAAAAAAAAAGTAAGAGTATACTGTACGTGTTTTGCTCTCTAGGTTGAGAGGAGAATCCCAGCGTAAGGGAGCTTATCACAATCCAATTAACAGACACGTTACGGAATTACAGCTCCCTAATGAGAGCTCAGATTACACTCAATTTAAACTATCAATTTACAAACCAGCCATGCTTGAGAGATTTCATGAGAAAAATAATGAGACCTTACACAAGCTTTCAGTGAAAACATACATTACTCATAGAAAGGTGACAGGTGAAGTCATAATGTTCTTAATATTTATTATCACTTAATCATTATTGCATCAATGTAGTCACTTTTAAAGCCACTTCCTTCCATGTAAGTCAATGTACTTCACCGATATGTCTGTTAACGAGTGTATCTTCTGGAAGATATAGTGCCAGATGTGAACTTAGGATAAAAGTTAGCCTCCCAATATAAGTAATATACACAGCAGCTGGTGAACTGGTGTTTCACATCATGCCTGTTACATACTTTCGCACTTTTAGAGTGCTCTTTTGACCTATCAGCATCCAATACCAGAATCTAGATCTATTTCATAATCGTTTACACAAAGACAATTCTCTGTGACATTCTAAATTAGGAAAGTAACAAAAATGTTTGCTAAATGTTTCTAACATCAGACAGACAACGTTTCAGCAAAGTGTCACAGATGAGAATACAGAGAATCTTCCAGATGAAAACACATACATCAAACTGTGATGTGCCATGTGCGGGTTTTGAACTATGATGTAAGGAGGTATCTGGTTGGATCAGAGTATGTGTTTGTTGTGCTTCTGATTTTCTTGGAAGTGTATCGGAGGGTATTTGGATGTTGAGTGAATGACAGCTGTTTTCTCTCACCTTGTCATATTTGGCGAGTATCTCAGCTCGCTCCTGTTCCAACTTCACCGCGGCATCCTGCTCTGAATTAGACGCTGGATTGAGAAACAGAAAAATAGACCAATTAGCTGCAATTTTCACCGTCCAGTATGTGAATCATCTCACTAATAAGCCTGGCTTACAGAAATTAAAAGAAAATATGTTGGACCTCTTGGCCACACACACACACACGCACACGCACACGCGCACACACACACATTCTCTCTTTTCTATCAGCTAGAGCATAGCAACAAGTGGCTGTTCAAATAGGTCTGAGCCAGTATGTGGCTCTCAAGGGCAAACTGCGTCATTCACATTTGAATCAAACAACGTGGCTCTGCTTTTATAGGAAGGTTCCGGATTCAATACAAGCTCTATGGACAGCACATCTGTATTATGCACAGAAAACAAATCTAGATGTGTCCCTCAGTTTGTAAAAAGTTCATTCAATGCTGTCTGTCAAAAATTTTATTTTTTCACTGCTTTAGAAAATTTCCCACAGTAAAAAGATGCAAAGAAGTGAAAAGGGAAGAAAATAAGTATTTAAAATGATTCCCATAAAAATAAGAGATCAAGTGTGAGACATAATTGAGGATTTATGGAGAGTCCAGTGGAAAAAAAAAAAAAAAAAAAGGACAGGATGTTGTTCATTAAAAGAGACAGATTGTAAGTCTTTTCACATTGTATGAGAAGTTAAATAATAAAAAGTAATAAAATAGAAAAAGCCAAGAATATGCAACCCAGCATTTGTTAAGATTGAAAGAGCTTTTGCCACATACATTCAAAGTCACATAAAAAAACAAAAAAAAACAAATGTTACAATATTTACTGACGGATAAAAATAGAGCATGATGTAAAAAAACCAGTCCAAAGTGAAGGATTAATCATTATTTCTAGTGCAACCTCTGTGCAAAAATGTGTTTACAGAAACTCAAATAAAAATAACAAGCCACAGGATGTAAATATTATACATGCTAATGTGATTTTGGTATAATAAGCCAGCCTGTGCGAACATCTAATCTTTCATCTTCTGTCATGACCATGTAAACCCTGTAAACCTAACCCTGTAACTTTTTTTGTATACTAAACCAAAACCAAAAGTTCAGAAAAGTTGTCACATAACTAAAAGTATGACAAAAGTCTTGAAAATTGAAGAAATTAAATTTGTGTCATCATTTACCCTCATGTTGTTCCAAACCTGTATGACTTTTGCTACTGCAGAACACAAATGAAGATACTTTGATACTTTTTTTTTCCATAAAAAGTTGCTTTTTTTGCCAACATTCTTCAAAATATATTTATTGTGATGCACAGAAGAAGCCCTACAGGTTTGGAATGACTTGAGGGTGGGCAAATGATGACAGAAATTAAATTTTTGGGTGAACTATCCCTTGAATAACCCACGTTATTATGGAAAAATATATATGCTTTTTTCAAAAACACATGCATCACATTTCTGCTTTTACACTCCCCAGAACATATTATCCCAAAGAATTCCAATGATACTGAATTGTACTTGCACTAAAAGCATTCAACTAAAAGCAATTGTGTTTATTTTTACAAACTGAGGGACAAGTTCAAATGATTTTCTGTGGCATTTGACAGCATGTTACAGACGCTGATGACAGAGCTTAACTTGTATCGAACCTATGGACTTTCCCACAAAAGAAGCACAGAATGAGAACCAGAGTGAGATAAGAGAATAGTGTGTGTTTGAGGGCAATAAAGCACCCCTCTGGATCCCAGCCTGGACTTTGATGTTGTCTATGAAGTGTGTAGACACACAATCAAATGGAAACATTCTCCCATGAAGAGTTCTGCTGTGGGGCTGTTGATATAGGACTGGGTTTTCAGTGTATTCAATGTATCCTGCTGCTGGTGAACAAACGTCTATTTTTCACATGCAGCCGGCCAATGAAATTACAGCCAATCACATGGAGTGTCCAATCATTTCCTCTCCAGGAATTAGGTTAATGCTGCCACTTCCTGTTTGGCTTGGTTCCCATTCTGAGTGTATTTTGCAGGCAACACTTACTTACACAGGCTTCCACCAGCTTTCAGCCTTTGGGTCAAAGCCAGACAGATTCTAAGTGTGGAATGAATAGGCTTTTAAAGCCAATGGAATTTTTATGGAAGGATGGTTTGTTTGTGTGTATTTACCAGATGCAAATAGAGTGAAAAAAGAAAAACATGGAGCAGATGAGATATGATGAGTCAAAAAGAGATAACACGAGACAAGAAAATGAGATTAGATAAGAGTTAATATTAGAATAGATGAAGAGACTAGATGAGAAGAGGTGAGAATACACAAGGCAAGAAGAGACAAGACAAGATGAGACAAGACATTATAAGAAGAGAACAGCAGAGTTAAGACAAGTTGAAATGAGAATAGAAGAAAAAAAACAAGAGACAAACTAAGAGGAGATGAGATTATGTGAGAGAGATGAAAAAATATGAGAAAAGAAGAACCTATTGCGGAGATAGAATGCGAGATGACGAGATGAGATGAGACGAGAGAAGAAGAGAGTATTTGAAATTATAGAAAAGATGTATGTGAGAAGGGACATGACTGAGAGAAAAGATGAGACAAGTATGTGGGTATGTGAAAGATGAGACAAGAAGAGAACAGAAGAGAAGAGATGAGACGAGATGAGAAGATACAAGACGAGATTATGAGAGTGAAAAAGCATGTAATAGAAATGTGCGACAAGACAAGAACAGTAAAGACAAGAAGAGACAAGACTGTGTGAAATGAGCCAAGATGAGAAAGGATGAGTATAGTGGCGTTTCCACCGCAGGAACGTTACCCAGGAATTTGGAGTGGTACTCAGTGTGTTTTGACCGTCTAAATGAAGTTCCGGGTAAAAATTTTCCCCCTCAGAAAGTCCCTGCTCACAAGGTAGTACTTTTTCAAAGTTCAGGGACTTTCGGGAGTGGGATTTGGGCGCTGAACTTGCTGATTGGTTGACTCCACACAGCATTTTATTTCAACCCCCATTTTTAAAAGTCTGTTGCGGTAGTAAGAGTTGTTTGCTATTCAAAATCAACAATGGAGTTAAAAAATACAACAGATGGCTCAACAACGAGGTTCAGGTTTTATTAAGTTCATACGTCACGCACAGTCCTACGTCACCGGACTAATTTGCCTAATCTTCACGGTGCTTTAGACCATGATGGAAACGCAGACAGCAACAGGTCTGGGGGGAAAAAAAGTTCCTGGAACAAATTGTTCCGGGTAATTTCGGTGGAAAGCATGTATGAGGAGACAGAAAATGAAATAAGACAAAATGAGATGAAAAGATGTATGTGAGAAAAGAAACAAGACAAGACACAAGAAGAAAACAGAAGAGATGGTACAAGTAGATGCAAAACAAGAAAAGATGAGATGATACATGTAAGAGAAGGTAGTATGTGAGACAAGACAAGGACAGGAGAGATGAGAAGAGACAAGATGAGCCAAAATGAGAAATGAGAAACAAAGGAGAGCATGCAATTGAAGATATTATGTGAGATGAGTATATGAGAGAAGAGACAGGATGTGTGAGACAAAATGAGACAAGGTTATGAGAGATGAGCGTGTGAGAGGCAAAATAAGACAAGACGAGACCATGTGAGATATGAGATGAGAAGAGTGTATGAGAGACAACAGGAGACAAGATTATGTTAGAGAAGATATTGAGAAGAAAAGAAAGTATATGAAAGAAGAGAAAAAAGATGTTTGTAAGAGACAAATCGAGAAAAGATGAGAAGAAAATCAACCAGTAAAGGAGATAGCAGTTTACATGGCTGGTGGTCCTAAAGCTCTGGGGCCTCCATGGTATATTAGCATTCACTCAGCACCATGTTTCAGCTCAACACTCTCTTGTTCATGCTCCATACATCAGTCTGACAGCTCACGCTGAGCGTATGTGAGCACAAGCGTATTTAGAGATGAGCGAATGTTCTCTGAGGCCTCTGCCGCAGACTTCGTACACAAGAATGAGAACCATTTTAATCCTTCTTAATGGCCATTTGTCAGATTAACAGAGCTCATTTCACATGGATAAAAGTGAAGAAATCACAGCTCATCTTCCCTGACAATTTGCAGAGCTGCATTGTTGAGCACAGATACTGCAACAAGCTGACTAGAGATGCAATTAGTGTGAATTGTGAAGGAAAAACAGCAGCCTTTTTACAAATTTTGAAATGGGACCTGTTACAGCTAATATTATTAAACTCTCACAAATATGTGCATGAGAAACCCATAGTTAGCTTATCACTTTGATGCAGCATGAGTATGAGTGGAAAACATGGATGATTTAGCCTACTACTTTCACTGGGATTCTTAAAAGATTAGTTTTCACTTTAAAATGAAAATTAACCCAAGCTTTACTCACCCTCAAGCCATTCGAGGTGTATGACTTTCTTCTTTCTGATGAACACAATCTGAGTTGTATTAATGAATATCCTGATGCACCCAAGATTTAAAATGGCAGTAAATGGGATCAACGAGTTTGACGCTCAAGAAAGTGCATCCATCCATCATAAACATACTCCACATGGCTCCGGGAGGTTAATAAAGGCCTTCTGAAGCGAAACGATGTGTTTGTGTAAGAAAAATATCCATATAAGTTATAAAGTAAAATATCTAGCTTCCACCAGACCACCTTCCGTATTCAGCTTATGAAGAAAGTTTAAAATTCTCACAGTTCAAAGCACTTACGCCACGTCCTACGCCTTCTGTATTCAAATGACGGAAAAAAGCGTAACCGATGTCGCGTTTCTTCGTAAGTTGAATACGGAAAGCGGTCTGGCGGAAGCTAGATATTTTACTTTATAACTTGTTAATAAATATGGATATTTTTTCTTACGCAAACACATCGCTTCACTTCAGAAGGCCTTTATTAACCTGCCGGAGCAGTGTGGAGTATGTTCATGATGGATGGATGCACTTTCTTGAGCTTCATACTCGTTGGTCCAGTTCACTGCCATTATAAGTTTGGGCTCATCAGGATATTTATTAATATACCTCAGATTGTGTTCATCAGAAAGAAGAAAGTCATATACACCTAGAATGGCTTGAGGGTGAGTAAATCATGGGGTAATTTTCATTTTAAAGTAAACTAAGGATATTTTACTATCCCATGAGGCTGAAGAAATGTCAAATAAAAAGCTGACAAATAAAAAAAATGGCGGAAAACTCTGAGCTGAGCAACTCATTCTGTAGCACAACTCCTAAGTGCTACAGGTGCCAAGAAAATTTTTCCTCATGCTTGAATTGCTCTTGTTTAACAACACTTGAGTAAATTGTATTTGAGGTTGCTACATCTGTCATATGACAGATGACAAGAAAAAATGTTGCACTACATGTGATTCCGGTAGTCTGACAGTTGTGTATTGAGGACAGCCTATAGGTAAACCACACACACACACACACACTAGTCTCTCTTGTGTGCAGACTCACTTGACTAACACATGTTCTTCTGTTCGTTCTTTCACTCTGGCATCTTTGCCTTCACAGACGATTCCACTCAGATTCAAGAGCCGTCCAGCTTTCTGTCACACACACACACACTAATGCTGACACTGTCTGACACCATTTAACAAAGAATCATACAGTTCTAAAAGGAAGTCAGTCAGGCAGACATTCCCTGGCTATTTTTATCAACACTTTAAGAACTTATTGATTTCTATTTTTTCCCCTCACTTCCTGTAGAATGTTCTTCTGCCTTTCTTAATCTCTCCACCTCTCTTTAGTGTGAAAATACCCAGTTCTTCCTTAGAGTTGTATTTTCAGTGAGTCATGTGATGTCAATGAATGGTCTGGATCTTTATGACTTCTCAGACACACACACACACGCAACCCTGTAATAGTGGCTGTCATTACAGCTCGCTCACACACTCGTACATGGGCGGCTTCTAGCCGCAAACAGCAAGCCATCATTCAAATCACAGCCTCAGGTTCAGCCCACGGTGGAAAAGATGTACTGTACAAATCAAAGCTCAAAAAGCAAGTAACACTCTTTAAAATAATTTCAACTTGTCACTTGGTTTGTAAAAAACAACCAAACTTAATACTAAATTTGATTTATTTCACACTAGCTGTTAGTGAATGGTACACAAAGTAAATTGCAATAGTATTTTCTTTTCTCAACCATAACAAAGCAAATGCGTAATAGTAAGTTACATGCATTACTTTTGCAAAAAACATTTGCATCATTTTAAACACATTTTGTGCAACAAACACATTGCACACAATGAGTGTGTGTTGTATTACCATGCAAAGACTCATTGCGCTTTCTGCCTCCATCTTTTTCCTTAAACTCCTCTCTCTCTCTCTCTCTCTCTCTCTCTCTCATCAGAGTGCAAGTGAGTGACTGTAATGTCAGGCCTGATTGGTGACATGCTCATTTCCCGCCTGTTGTTCTCTCCTCTTGACTCATACATCATTTCATCCTTATTTTATCCTTAATGAAAGACAAGATGGAGCAGAGACCAAGGGCGCATGCGGTCGAAAAACAAATCGAACGTTTGACAGATCAATCTCATGCGGTTACTGCTGCTATGCGCTTCTACAGTGAAACATTTCTTTCAAATGTAGACGGTGAGGAATAAAAATTGTGTAAGAACAAACAAAACCCCACCACATAGAGTCTGCATCTTTTATGACATATTTGAACAGACCCATATTCTTTCACTCTTCAGCAAATACAAGCTAGAGATCCAAATCGTATTATATTTAAGTGTCCAAAAAACAATGAAACTAATTATGGTTTAATTTCTTTATCAGTCATACAAACAGTTTTTATTCAAAACGAAAATAAAAGCTGATGGTAATAATGAAATGTAATGATATCAAAGAGCTGTTGTTTGAAGAGACAGATAAATGAGGTCATCGGATCTTACCTGGCTCAATATCTCCGTGATCTGTATTGCTATTCAGACTTTTGGTATGCATGAGTGTGACGAACACACACACACACACACACACACACACACACACACACACACACACACACACACAAATACTCACACACGTATCAGTTTTCTTAACTCGCCATTTTAAAGTCAACTTTCAGAAGCTAAAGTAAAGAAATCCAGTTTCTCATCACTCTGAGCAAAATGAGACGCGAAGGAGAGAGAGAACGAGGGGAAAAGAGAAAGAAATGGAGAAAAGAAAGAGGAATGGTGGGGAAAGAAGACAGCAAGGAGGAAAGGAGGCAACGAGACACACTCTGACAATACGGCTGTTTGTTTACTTCAGAGACACGTCACACTTCAGACCCACACACTACATACCAGACTGACTAACAAACAAGAGCTCCTATTCACACACACACACACACACACACACACACACAAAATATCTCAGTTGTATCTTATAAGATACCAAAGTGTTCAATCAGAAGACGTCAATATGAGTCTCCCAATACAAAATTACCCGAGATACAGTATTCACATTGTTTTTTTACGGCTCTATACTGTCAATGATTGTCTCATTTGTCTTTTTAGTTCTCCTAAGCAATTGTAGGAGATACATCTGAGACAAAGTATATAAATGAATGAACTATATCTCAAGACCTCATTAACGTTTCCTTTGAACAGTTTTCCTCTGAGATGACAACATATTTTAGCTTTTGGCTCTATTACCATATTTAAAAAAAAAAAAAAAAAAAAACTGATTGAGTTTTCCTTGTAGTAAAAATGCAGAATATGAAAAGGCAGAACAGATAAAGAGAGAGGGGGTGGGGAAGAAAAAAGAACCAGAAATAGAATATGAGGGAAGCAGAGGATAAATTATTTACCCCTGCGTATCCTTGTGTTACACCATTGACCTGAGACTAACCACTTGGTCTCAACCAATCAAACAATAGAATCAGCCTCTTTCACTTAAGAACAACCAATCAATTCCATGATATCACTGTTTGCACATTAACATAACATTAACATCAAGCTAAATTCATTACACTAAAATTCATTCTTGTTTCTGAAATCTGAAACACCCAAAAGAGAATCATTGCAAACTTATCTTCTGCCATGCAGGGGACTGTGGGTAATTTTAACTGAAAAATAACATGCATGAATACGCGCTTTGAAAATAGTATACAGTTAATGCCCCTTTGATATATTATGATACATATATTATGATTTGGGATGCACTAATTCTCATCTTGCATGCTACTAAGATGTGAGATTAGACAGTAAGCAAGGGACACACCCCCTTACTGCCGGGAAGCAACTGGGAAAATGACAGGAAATACGTTTGGAAATGCAACAACATACGTCAACATTATCAAACAGGAATTGTCGGTGTGAATCCAATGCTCTACAAAAGGTGCCCATTATACACACACACATACAAACACAAAGAAAGGCTGATAAATTGAGAAGCTGGAGGAGGAAGTTAACAACAATATGAAATGTCAAAATAGTTTTTGAATAAGACACAAACACACACAAATTGAATATAGAGTAGCTCATTTCACACTAACTGATGTCACATCATACTTCCTTAATAAAACCCCCTACGGTAAACATATGCGAGTATGTAACCATGAGCTATAATGAGCGCAGCTAGCAGGGGACTTGCGTAGATTGCTAAATTCAGGATTAGAATGATCAATAAATTTTCACTTCATTTTAAAACTGAAGACAGAATGATACAAAACAGGCTTCTGTTTAGATAATTCAAGGTCACTGTGTTTCACAAGAGTGGATGCTTCATTGTGAAGCAACTGCACACACATAAACGTGCACAGATAGAAACATTTTGTTTAAAAGGTGCGCTACATGTCTTACAGGGATTCACACAAAAATTAACATTCTGTCATCATTTATATCATGTCGTTCCACACCTATTTGACATTTTGCCTTCCATAGCACTCAAAAGGAGAAATTCTGAATAATGTTCACAATGCTCTTTTGAAAGCTATAGTGCGGGAAGATTTTAAACGAACATTGACTAAATTTAGATCTGTTCCTGTTAGCTGATATCTTCGAGAGCAGAGTGGCTGATAGCCGACATATAACGGTAACAGTATTTTTACACCTCACATATTTTTCATTCTTCAAAGGATTTAACCCTTTAAGCCATGAAGGCATTTTTAGAGTCGACATACACAAAAGTAAAGACTCATAACTATAGCAAGGAGAGTAAAAAGGTAGGTATCTTTGATAGAAAACTTTTTAAATTTTTTAGAAAAAAATAAATAAATAAATAATTACATTTGGACATTCTTATGCTGAGAAACTGCTGAAAAAAGGCAAAAAAACAAAAAAACAAATGTATTATAATTTTTACATATCTTTCTTATTTGACATGCAATAACTCAGGAAGTAAATAAGGTAGGAGGAAAATTATTTTTGGTGAAGTTCCTTTACATGTTCCTGCATCAGATTTTGTGGTGATAGCCAGTGCTTGAAGTAGAAAAATAAAAAGTGCCAGTACTCCCGATGAACACGTTCAAAACGCGTTCCTGAAGAAGGGAGGGCGCGGCGGGCTTCCGTACATGCAACTTCTCGGAAGTGCCAGTACGCAAACTTGCGGTACGCTAAAAGTAAAAATAGAAAAGTGCCGCATACCAGCCCACGCTGGTCATAGCATAAAATAATCAAAAGTTACAGCATTTGGAGGTAGCCTATTTGTTTACCCCTTGACACCCCCCTTATGGGCATTTTTAAAATTGTTCCTCCATGAGGAATATCTTGTGATCAACGCAATGGATTATGTTGATTTTGGACTTATTTCAATCGAGAGCATCCACTGTAAGTAATAATGTGCCATTTTCCACAATCAGAACATGTTTCATGAAGTTACGAGCAAAAAACCTCACATGAAAGCTACATTTGCTTTTCCTTAGCTATGTTCACCTGTGAAGTTTTATGTGTCATAAATCTGCGAGGAATATCTCATGATCGACGCAATGGTTTGTGTTGATTTTAATTGTGAGAATCTGCTGTAAATAATGATGTGCCATTTTCCACGATCGGCGCACGTTTCATGAATTTTGTTGTTGTTTGTTTTTTTGTTTGTTTGTTATTTTGGGGGGAGGGGGGTCATTTTAATAAATTATGACAGAACAAAACAGCTTTTATCTGAAAAAAATAAAAACTCTTAACTTTGACCTTGACTCCCTTACCACCTACACAGACATATAAAACAACACACAACCTCTTCACATGCACATAAGGTATGATATTTCTGAACTCATCTGGTGTTAACAAGTGCAAAATCACTAAAATAACTGCAGCAGTGCCAAGCTATAAACCAAACCAAGCTTTTCAAAACCACAAAAGACACAGCTATTCCAAACACACACACACTTTCTGCTCAGTTTTGCATACACACCTGCAAAACGACCACTGGCGCGACGGCGAGAGGGCGACACCAGCTCCTTAACAATCTGCAGCACTTGCATGATCAGAAGAGGGCGGGGTCAAGGCGCAGATAGGTGTGGTTGGGGGCGGGGTCAGTGTAGGGCAAAGCACAACGAGCTTCATTCTCGCCACCCACACACAAAAATGACTGAAAATAGCATTACTAGATTGAATTTAACTACAAAATAGTCTCAAGTATGACTCAGTATCAACTCTGGTTCACTTCGTGGTCATCTTGGTATCTCCGGTTATTGTTATTAATCCTCCTATCAATTTGAATACAGAAAAAAAGCTGAATTGTGAGAAAAAAAAAAGAAAAAAGAAAAAAGAAAAAATATAATTTAACAAACTAAAATCTTTAGCTGAAATTACACTAAAAACTGTATTTTTCAGGCTGGTCCAACAAATGCATATTGAAAAGTAAGTAACAACTGATGCTTCATCAAAAAGATGATTGATTCCTCTAAATGAAAGGTGGGATTTCCATTTCTACAGCCACCATACTGAGCGTAACAAATTCTTCCATTCATTTTATAACAAACTGTCTCCTCCCTTCAGTCTCTTGTCCTTTACATTAATTTCAAGTTTCTTCCTTTCATTTTGTTTTCAAAATGAATCCAAAAGCAGCTTTGATCCGCAAGACCAATTAAAACACATCACTAATTCATAACACATAAATTAATCACATAATTCAGCATCCAAAACACAGTTTCTGTCTTCTTCTGTACTTCATAAACCACATCAAATCCGTTCAGAAGCAGTCGAGGGTTAAAAACAGCAATATATCCTGCAGAATTTGCTTTCCGCACTCCAGGTCCCACCGGTCGAAACACGAGGGTCCGTGTCTGTCTTCTTCATCGCTCACATCATCGCTTACATCAAACACTGTTCTTCCAATCAGAGTTGGCTTCTGCAGTTCTTCTCTTGTTTATTTCACTCTTTCACAGATAGACACTGTCCAGTTCTTTCTCCTGTTCCCGCAGTATGTTTGTGTGTCAGGTGAGAGAGACCATCTGAAAAAGTGGCTACACTTCTCTCTCTCTATCGCAGTCTCTGGCATCCAAATCGATACAGCCAAGGCAAGCTGTGTAACACAGCTCTACTCTATTCTCCTCTCTCTCTCGTTTATTCTTCACAGCCCAGCTCGCCACTGACACACACGTTCCAGCTTTAAATTAGAGAGCATCTGTTACAACAGCCCCTCCCCTCAACTCTCTCTCCCTCTTTCTGTCTCTCACATTTCTCTCCTCTATTCCTCCTGTTTCAGGATTTAATGTGAATATGTATATCATATCCAGAATATCATACACTTGGGACTGTAAATGTGGAATCCTTCAATCTAAGACAGATGGTATGTATAGGGATAACAAGAAAACAATTCTGATGCCTCACTCTTGTTAATGATTATTTTTGCAATTTTTAAGAAACAATGAGAAAGAAGACAGTTTTCTGTATTGGAAGAGAAATGGAGACATTTCAGAAACATGAAGAGAACTAAAAAAGTCATGATAGATAGATAGATAGATAGATAGATAGATAGATGGACAAGTAGATAGATAGATAGACAGACAGACAGACAGACAGACAAGTAGACAGGCAGACAGACAAGTAGACAGACAGACAGACAAATAGACAAGTAGACAAGCAGACAGACAGACAGACAGATAGATAGATAGATAGATAGACAGACAGACATAAATAGATTGTCTGCCTGTCTGTCTGTCAATCTATTTCTGTCTGTCTGCCTATCTATATATCTATCTATCTATCTATCTATCTATCTATCTGTCTGTCTGTCTGTCTGCTTGTCTACTTGTCTATTTGTCTGTCTGTCTGTCTACTTGTCTGTCTGTTTCTGTCTATCTATCTATCTATCTTGTCTATTTGTCTGTCTGTCTGTCTACTTGTCTGTCTGTTTCTGTCTGTCTGTCTATCTATCTATCTATCTGTCTGTCTGTCTGTCTGTCTGCTTGTCTACTTGTAGATAGATAGATAGATAGATAGACAGACAGACAGACATAAATAGATTGTCTGCCTGTCTGTCTGTCAATCTATTTCTGTCTGTCTGTCTGTCTGTCTATCTATCTATCTATCTATCTATCTATCTGTCTGTCTGTCTGTCTGTCTGTCTGCCTGTCTGCCTGTCAGACAGATAGATAGATAGATAGATAGACAGACAGATAGATAGATAGATAGATAGATAGATAGATAGATAGATAGACAGACAGAAATAGATTGACAGACAGACAGACAGACAGATAGATAGACAGATAGATAGATAGATAGATAGATAGATAGATAGATAGATAGATAGATAGATAGATAAACAAGTAGACAGACAGACAGGCAGACAGGCAGACAGGCAGATAGATAGATAGATAGATAGATAGATAGATAGATAGATAGATAGACAGACAGACAGACCAATAGATAAGAGAGATGGATACATAGACAACCAGACAGACAAAAATATATAGTGTGCTGCATTCATAATGCACAAATATGTGTCTTCAGAGCACCATCTGAGAAGGTCCAAGAGAGACTTATAAACATTTTTATAAAATAAAAACAAAAGTAATTTCTTATTTGGATATCATTTGAATTTAAAGTGCTCAATTATTGCGATCACATAATCGCAACAGGCGTAATTGTGTTCATAAATGTGGCCATTCATCCCTCTTTTTAATAGTTCTCACAAGAGTCATTCCTGTATCGCACACAACAACCCACAATATAAAGTGAAATAAAACAGACATTTGAGAGAGATCTGAAGTCAGGTAAATGCTACCGGGGTATTTTTTTTTTTTCCACACAAACAACACACAAGCACCCACAGCAAACCTGCAAAACACTAATCATATGCCAAACCCCAGAGTTAAATCACACATACACATGCATGTATAAATGATTACACACACACACCTTCAAGCATGCTATGTAACTACCTTTACCTTTCAGTGCCTGATCTTGCTCAAGGACAGTGTTATCATGGCTCGCTGCAGTAGTGTGTATGTGTCTTGTGCAGACATCTAGCAGTGCATGTAACCTCCACTGTAATCAATCTCTACATAATGGCCTCATTTGGATCTAATTACCCACCTACCTTCCTGAAATGTGCTGAAAGCATCAAAAACACAAAACAGCCTGACAACATTACAGCACCGTTACATCACCACTGCTCACCACACAAAATAACACTAGTGAACCATGTTTAAACCATGAGAACCTTGCGACTGGATTTAACCACAGCTATCATGGGACTGTAGCTGAAGTATTGCACAAGCCTATGCTAACCAAACTGCAGTACAACTTCAGCATTACTGCAACCAGCAAATAATACTTTCACGATGTTCCTGGAATATTCTTTAATATTACTGCAACCTCTGCAGGAACAGAACTCTGAACAAAACAGAGTATATTAATCTTAATTAGTACTGCTCAGGGGTGAAAATATACAGATAGATAGACAGACAGACATTCACTTTGGTATTCCTGGTCATTTTGAGTGGTTTAAAAAAAGATTTTCCTCCCCAACACAGAGCTTCAAATACACCAAAGTTGTGCTGATCAGACACCACACACAAATCAATCTGTGTCTCTGTCACTGTGGCGTTATGGGGAAATTGATAGCTTTGACTTCCAGACTTTCTAACTTAAGAATACTGAACTTTCAGATTCAAAGAGAGAGAGACAACATAAAGAAAAGACTCCAATAACCCGCTTTTAGCTTGCCAACCATTTTCCATGGGAGTCATATTATTCAGTCATCTGTAGCAGCTGACAACCTTCTATTTCTTGGAAGAGTCTTAATCTTGGGGGTTTGGTCTTGAAACTTATTAATATCACATAAACATGGTCTTGGACTAGGTATAAAGACTAGGTCTTGATTTGGATCATGGTCTTTGCTTTTGGCCTCAGACAAGGTAGGTCACAGTTATATATTGGTGGGAAATTCCATGAGCCAGAGCAAGAGTTGGGCTGGGTCTTGTGGTTAGGTTGTTGTCTTTGTATCTGGGACTTGATGATTTAAGATTTGGTCTATTTTTGGGCCTCTGGAGATTTGGGTCTTAAGGGATCACTAAATGGTCTGGTTCTTAGAGGGTCTGGCATGGGTCTATAACCGGGTCTGGGATTGGTCTGGATCTTAGGGGATCTGTATTTTATGGGTGTAGGACAATCTAGAGTCTTATGGGCACTGGTGTTGGTTAGGGTATGGGTCTTATGGGGTCTGGAACTTAGGGAATCTGTACTGTATGGGTGTAGGTGCGTCTGGAATCTATCTTAAGGTTCAGGGGCTCTGGTCTTGGTTTGGGTATGAGTTTTAGGGGGTCTGGGATTGGTCTCGATCTTATGAAATCCATTTTAGTATGTGTCTAAGAGGGGATCTAATTGGTCTGGTCCTTAGGGGGCCTGAAAATTCTCCGTATCTGAGCCTAGAGGGATCAAGTATTGGTCTGAGTCTTAGGGGGGTCTGTTATTGGTCTATATCTGGACCTTGATGGGTCTAGCATTGGTCTCAAACAATCAGATAGAGGAAAAGAGCATGCAAATTTTGGCGTGCTGTCCAAGGGGAGAGCTCCGAGCTTGGAATTTGGCCCGAACCCAGTGTACTCCCTCCGTATCCTTGGGCTAGGATAGAAACCAGCCTATAGTGAGGAGTTGGGGTGGTGGAGGGATGCAGAAAACTGTCAAGGAACTTTGGGGGTCTGTTATTGGTCTGGCTCTTACAGGGTCTGGTATTAGTCTATATCTGGTCCTTGAAGGGTCTAGCATTGGTCTGAGTCTTAAAGCTGGTGCTTGCCTGGGGATGGTACTTGCTAAGAACTGGATCAAGTTTCCACTGACTGCTGTGGAAGTTCTGTCAACCAACGTCACAGGTTCCCTTGTTCAAGACCAGCAAGGTTTTGGGGCCAGTTCCAGGATTTGGGCACTGTATTTGGGCCTTAAGAGGACTGGTGTTGGTCAGAATGCTAGGGGTCTGGTATTGGTCTCAGTTGTGGGGGTCTGTTGTACTGATCAGTGTGGACAAGCAGAACTACTCTGAAATCAGCATTTCTACAGCAATGCTTGCGGTCCAGACCCTCATCGTGTCAGAAGTAACAGGCATGATGGAGTGTTATGTTGATGCGATAACAGTACTGGAATTGTAGAAGCAGAATGGAGTGCAAGCGCATGGCTCAGCTGAGCTTTAATAATGCATGCTGAAGCGTGGATTCATTTGATTCAGATACACAGAGGCACGGTAACATCCCACTGCACCGCACTGTGATGAGTGCGTATGATGAAGACAGATCATAATGCACCTCTCAAAATGCCCAGCATGAATTTCCCCTCTTTTATTCACTCTCTACTGCTGGACAAATGCCAGTGAGAGAGTGGGGGATAGTGGATTCGAAAAAAAAAAAAAAAATTCTGTCACATCCTGTTTGCCACTCTCTCATCCTTGTTGTTATGTTTCACATGCAATGTAATGGCTGTTTAATTTTGTTTATTCTATTTAACTGATGCATTTATTTATTGTTTGTTGAGAGGTTTGCAGTGATTGCTGGGTTACAAGAGGTGAAAGATAAAATTGGTATATGTGCATAAACAGTTTAGTGTACTGTAATCACATTCATCAGATGGGTGACTATGACTATCAGTATTATTGCAACTTATTCTAGCTATGAATCACCCACATAGATAAGAAGAAACCATCTGACTGGCATGTAAAGTGACCAACCACATTTTAGAGGAGGGTTTATCTAAAATCAATAATATAAATAAATAAAATAAAACCCTTAGGCTTAGGAGTCTCTGCAGATGGTTGTGTAAATTAGTGGAATATATGTGTAGACTTTGTGATTAGAATAGCAGTCCATCCTGAAGTAATAAACTATTTCACAGACATAACTTCAAAAGCTGAAAACATAGTTCTGCTTGTGGATGTGCTAATTGTGGATGTGCAAAAGTGCTAATTTTATCAACCCATTACATTGTAAACACAAGTTTGTTTCCCTGTAGACTGGTAAAAATACCCTTTTTTTTTTTTTTTTTTACTTATGAATCAGCCTAAATGGAAATCAGGAAGTGTTTTTTTTTTTTTTTTAATAAATAAATACATAAAAATCTCTATTAAAAATGTTCAAATTACATCCAAAATGTGCAGTGTTGGGGGGTCCCCAGGACAGGTTTGAGAAGTCCTGCTATAGGGAAGAGCAAACTAAGTTTTATGCATCTGGGGAAGTGACTACATGTAAAGCGGAATTTACAAGTGACTTTTTAGTCACTATCATGCACCTATGAGTTTGTGTGTATGCATCACCGAGTCACACACCCTTGAACCAGACATGTGCAGCAAAGTAAGAAAACTTCCAAACCATGATTCACAAGTTCACACTTACAAACAATCAGATAGAGTAAAAGAGTATGCAAATTTTGGTGTTCTGTCCGAGGGGAGGGCTCTGAGCTCGGAATTTGGCCCGAACCCAGAGTACTCCCCCATATCCTTGGCTGGGATAGGAACCAGCCGATAGTGAAGGGTTGGAGTGGTGGAAGGATGCAGAAAACTGTCGAGGAACATAAGTGAGTCAGCTATGTATTTACTGTACATAGGCCTCCTCTCATGCTGATTGGATAGATCATTTTAATGTGTTCCTCCAGAACTTTGTTAATAAAACATCATTTTACAACACTTAAAAATATTTAAAACA
Organism: Ctenopharyngodon idella; assembly: GCF_019924925.1. NCBI lineage: Eukaryota > Metazoa > Chordata > Actinopteri > Cypriniformes > Xenocyprididae > Ctenopharyngodon > Ctenopharyngodon idella. Next base: position 2,567,168 of record NC_067223.1, on the reverse strand, counting down.
GCAGTTAAAAACATAGACGAGGCTGTTTTTGCAGAGAAAATGCTGCTTCAGGAATAAGTCTATAGTCTGTTCCAGTAAGTGACAGACATCATAATATGATAAGTGGTCAATTAGGATCATCCTTCATAAGAAGCAAATCTCCAAAAGATCCTCTGCATTAGGAGAGCCTATGACGCCTTAAAAGGCTAGGGTTTGAAATAGAGCTTATGTGACGGTCTCATTATACCTGTAAAAAAATGACTACTGTCACTTGTCAAGGTTAGAGCGCAAATCTGGGCTGTCTCTCTCTCTCTCTGTGTAGGTGTGTGTGAGTGTGTACAAAGCAAAAGGGCACAGGATCCATTTCCTCATGTTCCACTGTTTACCATGAAATGTAATCACATTCCTGAGTGACTTCCTTCCTATGATCATAGTTAGCTGTGCAAACACAAGCTCAACACGGGCATCTGGGTAAAAGTCACATGACAGCTCTTTAGGCATTTATCTTTTGTAATGTCATCTTTTTTAAAAAAGGAAATCAATTTGAGATTGCCTAGTAACTACTACTACTACTATTTATTTACAATATTCATCAGAAACTAATAATACACTCTATTATTGTTATTGTTATTATTATTATTATTATTATTAAGTGTTTACTATTATGTATTTACAATAAATAATCAACAAAAACTTAATTAAAATAATAATAATACATTGTATTTCATTATTTATTGTTAATATTAATAATAATAATATTAATTTGATTTATTGTTATTCACAACTACACCCACAATTTGAAATATTATTATTATTATTATTATTAACAGATATGAACAAACCCCAAACCTTGTATAAAATATAAAATTGTATTAAAAGTATAAAATTTCAGTAACTCATCCTGAAGTTTTTGAGCTATAAACCTGAATGACACCTCAATAATGCGCCTGTTTTGTTTTGTTTTGTTTTTTTTCCCCTAAGCAAACTGACTTAATTTTTGCCTGGCATACAATAAAACTAGCAAAAATCTCATAGACTTACACTGAAGCAGGGGACCAGGTCATATCTAGAGATTTGGAGCTCTTTTAGTGTGGACCAGTAAGCAACAACTTATTTTAGCTTTTCTACAAATGTCAACAAGTAGGAAAACAGCATTATGTTCTTGTCAATGATTCATAATTAAATGTTTATCTGATGCTGAACACTGGCTAATTAGAAGGATGTTTAAAACACATAACACAATTATCCTAAGAATATTCTGAATTTATAATCCAAATTTATAATATAAAATGCTCAAGCATTTGTGTCTGTATGATCCATAAAACCAATCTTCTGCTGGCAGCTGGAAAAGCCGCCCTGTGTCACAGTACACTATCACTCACATCAATCATAAATTGTGACCAAATCTTTTATAGATTAAGAAACATGACATGCTGAGGGGGGGAAATGAAACAGCATCTTTCTCTATTTTATCCCCCTTCATCTCATTTCAGGTTCTTATTTCAGTTCATCCTGGATGAGTCATTTCTCTCATTAGTGCTGCCAGTCACAGGGGTACGAGCAGGGGGTAATGAGGGTAATTAACTCAACAGACACACACAAACAGACTCAAACACACACTCTCTCCCTTAGTATCGAAACTCACAAGGAAGGTCAAAAAATAGTCTGTATTGCCAATACTTTACACAAAAACATTGGCTGAAATTAGATCAGAAGAAACAGGGAAGCTAATAAACAGGCTGTAGTTTGCGTTTCCTGGGTTATATTGTCTACACCACATCCTCAAGAGTGGCCGAGGATATAGACACGCACACACATTTCTCCTGTGTGCTCGTCTGGCTATTTCAGGTGCCTTTTACTGTCACCAATTTTGGTCTTTGTGCAATTTCTCTATTTCTGTCCTGATTGATGTTGAAGATGAAAGAATCGAGACTGTGAGGTAAAGAACACTTCGCAAGATAACAACAGAAGAATAATGTGGATAGGTGTGGAAGGATAGGGGTGTGTAACTAGATTTTAAAGAAAACACAAATAAACCTTAATGGCTCCATTCCCAGAACTTGTAGGGTGTTTGGTAAAAAGTATGTAGAGAATCACTTTTAAAGAACAGTTACTCCAAAAACGATAACTGCGTCTTTATTTACTCACACTCATTTATTCACTCATGTCGTTTCAAAACTGCCATTATTTTTTGCAAAACTAAACCTAAAATCTTACATTTTTTTAAGCTAATGAATGATAAAAACATTGACAACCAATCAAAATCCATCCTGCTTTAAAGGGGTCCTTGATTATGATTTAAATTTTTTAACTTCAGTTAGTGTGTAATGTTGCTGTTGGAGCATAAACAACATCTGCAAAGTTATGATGCTCAAAGTTCAATGCAAAGGGAGATATTTTCTTTTACAGAAATCGCTTTTTAAGGACTACAACAAACGGCTGGTAAGGACTACAACGAGCTTCTTCCTAGGTTGGTGACATTACAAACCCCAAAATTTACATAAACGCTGCCCGTGAGAACACGAAAACAAAGGGGGTGAGGCCATGTTGGGCTGCTTTAGAGAAGAGGAAGAGTTGTTGTAGTAGAGTGTTGCTGCCATGCCATCATTTTACGCCAGACTGCTTCACAAACGAGGGTCAATTCAATGCTGGATTTGCACAAAAGATTAACATGATGGCACTTGCTAGTCAATGAGTAACTACAGCAACTACATAAATTTATCCCCTAACCATTCAGAAATGTCCAGATGCATTCTAAAAGTTGTAACTTCTTCCTGAGTCTCTTAATCAGTGTCCGTCGCCGGTTTGAACAATGTAAGGCTGAACACCGTTACTGACAATAGTCATTTTGTTGTTGTTGAGCAACTGAAGCACGAGCTGTTAAAGCTACGCCCTCTTCCTGAAAGGGGGCAGGGAGCAGCAGCTCATTTGCATTTAAAGGGACACACAAAAACGGTGTGTTTTTGCTCACACCCAAATAGGGGCAAATTTGACAAGCTATAATAAATGATCTGTGGGGTATTTTAAGCTGAAACTTTACAGACACATTCTGGGGACACCAGAGACTTGTATTACATCTTGTAAAAGGGGCATTATAGGTCCCCTTTAAAGAGTTCGAGCATTTAACGTGGCAGACGACAAATCTGCAGCATGCATGTATAATAAACTGTACAACATTGTGCGACAGTGTGGACTCTATTATAGTTATCTTTATAGTTTTTGTTCTTGGTGTGAATGGGCCTTAAGTATTAGGCTATAGAAACAGGCTGTCAAAGTACAATCAAGTAAGGGTCAATGGCACGTCAGATCACTATCATTCACTGGGGCAAAAAAAGTCCAGTTGGCTAGAGAGTATGTAGCACTCTTACTGTTGTTTACTGGTTTGGTGTGGACTCCACAGGGGTCACACTGTGTAATCCAGTTAAATGTCTCAACTCAGCCATCCCCTGACATGGCAGCTGACCAATCCAATCGGCCCATAGTCGCCACAGCAACTGCACACACTTAAATACACTCCAGTCCTAAAACACACCATCTGTGAGATTACACGTCAAACTCCCATAAAACCCTCTTCTTGCAGGAACTTACTGAAGGATCTGAGTTGATCGGATGTGAATCAGGGACGTTCTTTAACTAGATTTTATGAAGCTCAAGCTGATTTTAAATCAGATTTGTAGAGCAATGCATCTACAAATAAAGTGGTCACGTTACAAAGTCTCATCACATTTACTCACACAGTGACACACCTCTGATGTTATCTCTGATTTCTGCCTGTGTACGGAATGACATACAAGCACATGCTTATTGCTTACAGCATAGTGTACACTGTATATTGGCTATTTAAAAAAAAAAAAATGTATATGCAAGTGAGCAAAATGCTTTAATAACCTGCAACATGCTACATTATTGTAACAGGCTCACTATGACAAGTTTTATTCAGCAAGTGTTGTCCAGTTTTCATCCTCAAAATACAAACAGATATTTTGCATTTATATTCCAATTCAGTGTTAAAATATCTTAACTTTTGGTAGTCAGCTAATACAGGTCAAGAAGACTTTCTTATCTCACTGTTTTAAGGCCTGTTTACCCCAAGAACGATAACTATGAAATAACTACAACAATAACTATTTTAACATCCAGACCAATGCACAATATCGTTCTGTTTATTATGCAGGCATTACAGTTTATGTAATCTGCCGTTTTAAATGCTCGAGCTTTATAAAGTCAGATGGATTCTGATTGGCTGTTTGATCTGGTGTTTTTATTGTTCATTAGCTGCAAAAAAACATTGTGAAAGTGATTCCAAAGATATCGTTTCTCTATGCCATTATCATTATAGTTGTGGTGTTAACTATTCTTTTATATTTTGAATGATTTTAAAAACTTTATCTTTATTGATGTAGTTATTGTCCTTGGTGTGAACGGGCCTTTAGTGGATTTAAGACATTTTAACAGTTGATAGGGATGGACCAATATTCCAAAAAGCTGATAATTATATTTGTGTTATAGCCAATAACCAATAAATGGCCAATATTATAATCCTATATTCACTTTATTCTTAATGTAAGAGCGGGTGCAGCCATTGGTAACTTCCGGTGTCAAGTTATTTTAGCCATACAAAAACAACATGTTATGCAGTTTGATATTGGTTTTTCTTATAATATTATTTTAATTTATTATCATATTCATAAACATTAGTTTGTAGTTCAAATAGTTTTACCGTTTACTGCACTTTTTTTGTAAAATAATTTGGGATACCATATACTCTTTGTTTTAGAGGACTATCAAAAGTTAAGACAGTTTAAAAGTTGATAGGAATGCACAGATAAGCTGATAATTAATTATGTGTTATGGCCAATAAAAAAATAATTCTAGTTCAAATTAAATAAAAATAAATCATTTTAAATGTTAAAATTGACATCATAACATTATAAACGAAAAACAAATAATCATTTTGATATTTCCTAAAAATTACATTTAACATTGTTATTAAATTATTAATGTTATTGAAAGATTAACTTTGGGTGTTAGATGAGGTCATAGCTCTATATGGACCCTGTGCAATCCAAACATAAAAAAATAGAAAGAAATGGGGGAGAAAAAAATTTCCTAATGGCTGCTTTTTTCAGGTATCAGGTAAATTAAATGCAAATTTCGTTTTTTAATTTACCACATATACTGTTGAGTACTGCTATTTACCACAAGGTGAATGTCTGCTGATTTCCGCATGTATGTACTCACTCATACTGTGATGCTGGGGGTTGGTAGGGATGTGTGGTCCAGGTGAGGTTCTTCTCAACAGCTGTTCTCCTCAAGGCACTCATGACCTGTACACATCCAACAAATATATCCTTAACACAAAAGACAAGCCATTGTAAATGTCAAGCAATTGGTGTAGAAAGAGATACTAAAACCTTTTAAATCATTACTAAGAAATGCAACAGAAAATCCAACAGAAACCACAGCATTCCAGTCAGCCAGCCAAATGTGCTGAACCAGTGTTATCTCCCAAAGAGAGCAAAGATAACATTCCACCATCCAAATCAGACGTGATCCAGGAATTGAAGGCAGAATGGTGAAGCAGATAATCCATAAAAAACGTCATGTCATGAATCCATAAAAGCCAAATACGGTTACAAGTATTTAGTATTTACAAGTATTTTCAACCACACCTGAAAATTATTTTTGGAAGCAACAAATATTTGCACTTAAGTCATAGTTACAAATAAATGATGTTGCCATAATGTACAAACAAAAGATCTTTTTTTTTTTTTTTTATAACTGGCTAAAACTTTAAGAGCTGCTGTGCAGCCAAAATTATATACCAGTTATCACTGTAAAGCTGCTTTGACACAATCTGCATTGTAAAAAGTGTTATATAAATAAAGTTGACTTGACTTGACTTGACAAGTGCTTTTTTTTCCCCTTTAAACCCCAATATGCATTATTTAACCATGGCAGTGATAATCATCACCAAATCTCAACTGATATTATCAGTTTATATGTAAACAAATAGTACAGCTGACTAGTTCTCAGTTATGCATATTTTCAGTGTGCTGTAGCCACCTAATTGACAAAAAGCCACTAAAAATGAGTGTAAAAATGATCTCCAAGAAGATTTTAAAATATTTTCAGGGACAGAAAAAGTGATATTCTGATCAATGATATCAGAACAAACCTTATTTATCTGTAATAATATTTTAATCACTTTATAAATCATATTTAATCATAGCGCTGTCAATGTTTAACATTGTTAAATTTCAGGTACCAATGTCAGGGTTATGTTTAGTTCTTTCAGTTTAATTTGTGCTTTAGGGTACACAACAACGATGTACTAAAAATGGAAAGGTTTTTTCTTTGCATTTTTCGTGTACAGAGACAACAAAGTTGTCAAAACGATCCCCGTTCACACGGATCTGTGAAAACGACTAAAAACGCTGTATTATTCATGTCAGACCAATAGTTGCCAATGTCACTTTGTAAATAAACATTACGCGCCTACAGACTGAACATGTAATGTGCGTGACGTCACGGTTTTCACAAATTCACGTTTTTGTAGTGTACACAGAGATGATAACGGTATTTTGTTTCCAAAAACGTGCACTTTGACATCCGTTTTCAAATTTTTGCGTTTTCAGGTCCCCAAAATGTGAATGAACGGCCAAAACGCATAAAATGTTTTCGGTTTTTAGTTGAAAACGGTGTCTTTTAAGCCGCCCCTTAGTTTGGTTTTGATCTGTTCCCATTTTGCCTGAGTTCCCTGGCATTGTTGGTTCCGGCTGTTAATTAGTTAAACACCTGTACGCTATTCTGTTGATTATCCTCCCTTGTATATAAGCCTTCAGTTCATTCAGTTTTTTGTTCGGTCTCGTTTATGTTTGTGGTTGCATTTCCTGTGTATTCCTGAGTATTTGTCATTAAAGATTGTTCTAGTTGGATTCTCTATCGTCATGTGCTTCATTACAGCCACATTCATTCAAACTATTTTAAAAGACTGGAATGGACCCTTTTCACAGACTGCGATGACAGTTATCAACATCACAAAATCTAGTAAAGTTTTTTCATATTTTCAAAAAAAATAATAATAATATAGTAATAATCTAGTAATAATCTGCATCCTTATGAGTAACTGTCTGTACAAGTGCGATGAACACTGACACCGTTACCGAAAATGCCTGAGCCGTAATAAGTAGAACACAGAAGTAGTTCATTGCCCAGCTCTAAACTGATAAATGTGGACAATTATGCAATAAGATATTATAAACATTAACATTTTGAATATGTATTGTGAAAGTAAACTTACTATGTATTATAGTAAACTTATATATTATATTCATTTTTGACACTATTTAGACAGACATTTTTATAAAATATAAACATACTGTTCAAATGAATATATATGAAGTTTTATGTGATTATTGTTATTTTATTTAGTTAGTTTTTTTGGGTGGAGGCCATTAACAAAACAATGTAAATTTATTTTCTAAATTTCCAGTTTCACTTTCAGTAAAACGTCCACTTAAGTCTCTATGATATTCTGGACTCTAGATACGGCTATAACTCTATGGGACTTTTCACCCATTGTACACTCTAAAAAATGCTGGGTTAAAAACAACCCAAGTTGGGTTGAAAATGGACAAACCCAGCAATTGGGTTAAATGTTTGTCCAACCTGCTGTGTAGTTTTATTTAACTCAACTATTGTTTAAAAATTACTGTATTGCTCACTTAAAAGGAACCCAAAGTATGTTGGAAATTAACATTTATTAATATGTTTAATAAATGAACATTAAACAATAAACATTTATTAAATTGCTTATTAATAAATGTTCACCTTTTAATTATTATTGTTGCCTTTAGTAATTATGTGTCTGATTTTTAATTTCCAACCTATTTTGGGTTAATTTTAAACCAGCCATATAGTAATTTTTAAACAATAGTTGAGTTAAATAAAACTTCCCAGCAGGTTGGGCAAACATTTAACTGGGTTTGTCCATTTTCAACCCAACTTGGGTTGTTTTTAACCCAGCAGTTTTTTAGAGTGTATCATCCACCAGGCAAAAGTAATCTGATTTCTTATAAAAGTAACAGCACACCTCTCCTCAACAGCCAGAATCTGTTGAGGAGAAACTAACAAACAGAGCATTTTTAAGTGACACATAGAAAGTCAACACTCTTTGGGAAGTCAACCGAAAATGGCTTACTTATTGTCTCTGAACATTAACCTGGGATAAGAAGGAAGAAAGAAAGAAAGAAAGAAAGAGGCACTTAAAAGCGTTTAAAAAGTGGTCTATTACATAAGACCCCATGATAGCTTATCTCCTCGCCCTGCACCAAACACAAACATTCATACACAGCGATGATATCAGGACTGTAGCATCAGGCTCGCTGTCGTGACCCTGTGTGAAGGAGCTAACCGCTACACCCACCCTTCCTGCCTTTTCTTATTTTACCCGTCTCACTCCTTCATTTAGGACGACTAATAACCCCTCTCAATTTCTTACACACCACCCCTGCCTCCTGCATTCACCATTCACCATAGTAGAGTAATGATCACTTTCATTGTGTGTGTATGTGGATGATAGTAATGGGACGGCAGCGAGAGGAGGTAATCACTGTAATAAGATGATGCAGACCGGGTGGAGGTGACAGGAAATGATAAGGGTCGACCCGTGATGGGAAGAAGATCTCTCCCTTCACATGTTTGTGTGATGAGCAAACTTTCAGTTGAAGGAATAGTTCACCAAAATATGAAAATTCGGTCATTATTTACTTAGCCTTACATTGCTCCAAACCTCGGTCTTTAGCATTCAATGAAAGTACAAAGTGACCAAAAATGTCAAAAACAAATGTGTCGTACAAGTAGTCCATAACTGTTGATTTAGTATAAATATAGATTTTATCAATATTGAATTAGTTATTTTTATATCTTCCATTTTCATTTTAATGTTTTAGTAATTTCATTGTTCGTTTCTGTCAATTTTTTTTTTTAGGTCTACAAAGTTTCATAAATTTAATTTCCGTTTTAGTCACAGTACATCAAATTAAACTAAATGAAAATTAGAAATGTTGGCAACTAGCTGGAATAAAATGTTTAAGTTCTTTAATATTTCATTTTTATTGTTTTAATTTCAATTTAAGTTTTATTTCTTTTATTTCAGGTAATGAAAATGTTTTCAAAAACATATGGAACCAACAAGATTACAATTTCTAAGAACTTTTCATGTTTTATACTAGATTTTTATAAGATTTATAATTCTTATCCTGCTACAACAGAGAAAAGGAAACTTTTCAATGAACAGTGGCTAAATTTCCTCACATAAAGCTATTGTTGGAAGATTTTTAATACTGCATTCAAGTCATACAAACTTTTTATGGTTCTTTTTGTCCTTCTTTTTGTCCATCCTTTTTAGCTTGATCTGTTTTCATTGTATGTAATAGCGTGACCAATATTCAAAACATCCTCTTTTGCATTTCATGGAAAAATAAAAGTCACATGGGTTTGAAACAATATTAGGGTGATTTAATGATGACAGAGCGTTCATTTTTGGGTAAACTATCCCTTTCAGATCAGATGGAAGACAGCAAGAACGCCCGCCAGGTGAGCAAGTATGAGAGAGAGGAGAACGCTGGAAAAGCTGGTCTTAATGCTGGGATTACTGCAGCCATATGTTCACATGATCTGGGCTGTCAATAGCATGACACAAAGAGGAACAACCATAGGAGAGTGAACTTAAACTAGTACAATCAACACAACCAGCACTACCCAGGCACATTATACTCGGTTTAACATCTGAATATGTGTGCGTGTTTGTGTGTGTGGGCTGACACCTTGTTTTGAGCCAGACCAGCTCTCTCTGCCAGTAGGCATCAGTACCAGCACCGGCCGCCCCTCAGTGCCAGGGCAGGAGCTCAGGAATGTAAAGACCTTTAGCACTGTGTGTTTACATTCATGTGGATCTCATTTTTTGCAGTTAGTCAGTAGCTTTGAGCTATATATTGAATATTTTTATAATAAAGTCTGTTTTACTTATAAATTTCCTAAAGATCGTGGTTTGCTATTGCTGTGATGTTATGTGAGCAGTGTTAGGAAATGTTACTTTTAAAAGTAATGCGTTAAAATATATTGCTACTCCCTAAAAAAAAAGTAACTAATTACATTGCTTAGTTTTTTAATAAGAAAAAGCTATATTTTTGGCAAATATAAAGGACCTTTCACACCAAAAAGAGAAATAAATAAGGCATGTTCACATTAGTCTACAGTAACCATTCATGTTTACACAGCACACAACACTTCAGCACTTATTTCCGATTTCTCTCAACATGGGGACAGGATAGGTGTCAGTCTATAAATGGGAAAACAAAGTAACTTGTGTTACTTGTTTGAAAAAGTAACTCAGATATATTGTTGTAAATTTAAAAAGTAATGTGTTTTTACTTTACTAGTTGAAAAAAGTAATCTGATTATGTAACTTGCGTAATGCATTACCCCCAAAGTGTCTCGCCTTTGTGTCAGTAAACATGTCATCAGAGAGGAGATGAGATGTCAATGCAAGAGGGAGGGGAAGTTATTTTGATTAAAGATTACGAGGGCACATGAATTAAAATAATTATGATGTGCAGGAGTAAATCATTTAAAATACTGCTATATATCCCCTCCCAAAAAAAAAAAAAATGTCAATTTTGATTTCATGGTGCCTTTAATGAAATGTTTTGAACCAGTGAGTAAAACAAACGGAATTGAACTTCTCAACTTATGTTATGATTTATACAATTTAAATGTTATCTGCACTCTCATACAAGTTATGACGTCAGCAGTCGGGCACAAAATCACAAAGATCCAATCAATTCCTGGTGGACAAAAATCAAGTCCTGCCCTACATTTTTTACATGTTCGAGAAGCTGTTTCACTCAGCTGTACATCATAATAGTGAAGAAAAGACTATCACAACTTCTATTTCATGCTGACTTTAAACTATAGGGATGCACAGTATATCGACCACAATATCTGTATCCATAATCCATATATATATATATATATATATATATATATATATAACATCCATATTTTTAATGATATCATCTCAATAAGAAAATTTGGTTGATATATTAAAGCTGATAAATAAAGGATTATTTCCTTTATTTATAACTATGATGGTTTTGAATTGCTTGAAATATGATTGGAATCATAGGAAAATACAGTTAAGTGCAACATGTGCTGCATAAGACAGTTATATAGGCTACATAAAATTATAATTAAAACACTACTGTAAAAGAATGTTGTGAATTCTTTGTACTTTTTTTTTTTTAGCAGGTTGTTACGGGAAGAGCACATCCACAACAGAGTTACACCTTCATAGTTTGCTTGTGCATTCACAGCCTTTTGTTTTGTGCCATATTAAGTTGTAATATTATGTTTATTTTGTGTGTGCGTGTATGAGCTTATTAATTTGGTAACAAAGTGCTTCATTTTCCAGGTGTTCATTAAGCTCTTCAGCTTCAGCACATGCAGCAATGCTGTTATTTGTACCATATTGATTTTAGAAGTTTCTTTTTCAAAAACACTGATGCATTATTAATAATAACTAGTAGGCTACTGTACTGTCTATGTTTGATTTATGTTGAAGTGCTTGGGACATGGCTTTTAATGGTGAGACTGTAATCAGGCTCTCAAAAATAATATAAAAATTTTAATTTAGATTTATCGGCCAATATATCGGTTATCGGCTTTCTAATATAAAGAATTATCAGTTATCGGTATCAGCCAAAATTTTCACATCGGTGCATCCCTACTTTAAACTGCATAAATTGTAAGTTGCGAACAATTCACAAATCAGTTCTTTCAAACCATCCATTTTAATCATCAGTCGATTGTTTCATTAACTGTTTTAAAAGTTACAGGTTTATATATATATATATATATATATATATATATACAAATACACACTTAGCCCAAATGGCAAGCAATAACATGACAATGGCAATGTGTGTCTGTGTTTCTGGGTTAGAGGAAGTGTTTCATGAAAGTAATAACTGCTTCCTACACCAGTGCCCACCAGAGAACTGTCTAATACCAGCCATGAAAGCTTTGCTCCATTTTGTTGCCATGGTGCATCCTCCCCCACACACACAGGAAGTGATCTATCCTTATCTGTGGGTTAAACCAGTTGAGTTCCTCATCATCTCCCCTCTTCCTCTCCAGCTGAAGTCATCCATCAAACATCTGTGTGTGTTTCAGCTATTAGATTGCCTCTTCTTTCATTTACAGCAGTTAGAAGCACGATAAAGGCTTCAGGGTTGCTGCTTTGACTGTCTGGGGGTTTCGGGCTGTTTTGATCTCAGTTTTCTTTTTTATTAACTAAATCTTAGCCATTATCTTTCAGTCTTATTACAAACCATCCCATCATTAATTTTTACTGGGACAATGATTTAAGGGATAGTAATTCTGTCATCATTTACTCACCCTCAAATTGTTCCAAACCTTGTACTTTACAAGTCCACTCCAGAGTTTTCGAGTTTGCATATATTGATTTAAACAGTTTATAACAAGTTTTTTTTTTTTAGATGAGAGATTATTTTTCAAATTAATACCCACTAAATTGGAAACATAACAATAAGAAATTACCATATCAGGTCAATATTAGCAGTTTGTAATCATAATATCCATATATGGCACTTATTTCATACATTTGGTTCTAAGCCATGTTACAAAAGTATTCAACAGTTACTAGGGGTGGGACGGTTCACTGTAAAAAAAAAAAAATCGAACCGTTCAGTTCTCCAGAATCTCCACCAACGGTTCGGCACGCGCTTGCACCGCGGTTCATCCCAAATCTGACGACGCATCTATAATATGGTTTGTTGAAAACAACGTGTATAACAGACAGACGGATTCGGCTAATGTATGTTTCAGTCGATGGATATGCATTCTGGTTTCCCAATACGTTACAACAGCGATGATCAAAAGAACATGGACAAAACAGTCACTCGTTGTAAACAAATGTTCAATGACTTGCCGAAAGCTGTATGACCAGTCATTACGCCGTCATCATCCGGGTGTTGATAGCGCGCGAGCGCAGGTGAAACCTGAACATCTCACGTTGCTATCTGTGTTTAAATTAAACTCATTTAAAACTTGGTAATTTAAAAATTCATCCGTAAGACGCGAAAGAGAACTCGCGCGCTGTGAGGAGATTTGTGTGTACTCATCCGCGTACATGGAGAGCCGCGTCACAGCGCGCAAATACTCTTGCGCAAACTGTCTTTCAATTCTTGCACCTAAACGGACAAATTCACACAAAAATTATGTCAACATGCCTATCTTAGCGAGTATCCTAACAAACAGGTTATGTCTTAGGAGAAAAACGAGACAGACAACGCATGTGAATCAGTATCAGTGTATTGGATCTTTGAATTATGTCTTAAAGGGACAGCAGTCTAATATTCCTGCTCTCTGTGTTTTAATGTTAATCGAACGACAAAGCACGAAGAAATCACTCTTGACTGAATAGCTTTTGTAACTTCAATAATGTTTCAACTTTATTTAACTATTCAAAGAAGTTTATATACAGTGTTATTTTATATTTGATTACTTTATTCAATTTCTGTACCTGAAAGCTGTTAGATACCTGAAAAACCTGTAAAGCATTGTTTATTGTCTATTTTTTACTGAACATAACACATACCGAACTGTACTGAAACCGTGACACTAAAACCGTGATGCAAACCGAACCGTGAGAAATCTGAACCTGTCCCACCCCTAACAGTTACACAGTTAATAATCTCATTTCACTAAAAATATGAAAAACAATAGACCATTATATTGGCCATACATAAAACATTTATCAAATTATCACTATCTGTGAAGATGCATGCTGTACTGTAAGCTACAGTGTTGACTGTGTCTGCCTGCTAATGCACCACAATTTCCCTCATGAGATCAATAAAGTACATTATCTAATAAATTGTATGTAATCAATTGTAAGTACAATATCAAATTGTTTTAAGCTTAAACATGATGGTATAGTTTTGTTTATCTTAATTGAACTGACATTTTTTCCAGCGCCTTTTTTTAATGGGGGAATTTTGTTTCTTGCAGATTTCACACATGTACTGGACGTTCTTTGCTCTGGATCACACACGTTCACTTACAGCTGTGAAAGTCTCTGTTTAAATGATGTTGAGGAGGGCTTTGCTCTATATAACAGGACAGTGATGTGTGTGGTCAGCACACGCTCATGTGAAACACACAGCTCAGCAGAATGTGAGAGACGCGAGAGCATGAAAACACACACTCACCTAAACGCTTTAAATAGGATCTGCACTGATTTATATAAACTACACTGACAAATTCATCAATTATGATCAGTTAGTAATGTAATATACTTAATGAGGCAGTGATTCATGAGGCGAGCTGTGACTGTATCAAACGGTACTAAATATACCTAAACATATACTGAATATTTGCATTGTACTTCAACGTATTTCATAGAATACTGTGGTATTACTTTGGTAAATGATAATAATAAAAAGGTAGTACCACAGTACTTATGATATGTGGAATTTTCAGGAAACTGACTAACCTATTTTTTTTAGTAGTTTCCTACAGTACGGCATTCCGGATACAATGTGATTTTAAATCGGAATATTTTTGTTTTGTGGATTTTTATAAAACAAAAATAAAGTCATGAAAATCTTACTTCTCCACAAAATAATTTACGTACCAAAATATTTAAAGGCGTTCGGGACACCTCGTGAACGACAGCACGCTCAGCCAATCAACGCTCGACATCTGCTTTCTCAACCAATCAGCGCGCGTCGTTTGTGTTTATGAACAGCCCATCAGCATCAATCCTACTGCTGGGAGGCCGTCCGAGCGTTTGGCTCGCTAGGCCTCATTGAATACAATTATAAACAACTTTAGAGTAAATAAAGCAGTATTTCTCTCTGTTAGAGTTAATAAACATGTACAATCAAGCATGTCGCCCTATCTCCAGTATTTAAACTTCCTCTCGCAGCCATTCTGACTCTGAAGGGCTCAAACTGCCTCGCTAGCGCTACTTTAGCACAGCAAACACACATAACTTAACACTGATCAATATCTTCCGATCACAATTGATCAATAATACGCGTTTACCTTTGTAGCTCGCGTCCGCGCTCCGCTTACATCCCTTTACCCAATCCTGTGGTGTAAATGCGAGC
Organism: Ctenopharyngodon idella; assembly: GCF_019924925.1. NCBI lineage: Eukaryota > Metazoa > Chordata > Actinopteri > Cypriniformes > Xenocyprididae > Ctenopharyngodon > Ctenopharyngodon idella. The sequence continues at coordinate 2,551,989 of NC_067223.1, read as the reverse complement.
GGAATACACGTATTGTCCGGCATCAGGAAGTCCGCGGTGTTCCCGCAGAAGTGAGTGAGTGCGCTCGCTATGGAAACCCCTGCAGCAGCAGCTCAGGTGCTCGCGCGCCACCCGACAAACACTGCCCACATCATCACAATGCAACAATCATACAGTAACATACCTGTCTCTTGAGTGTAGTGTGATGACTCATTTTTAGCCCTTCTGTGCATATATATTAATTTACTATAATGTATTTATAAGAATAATAATAATACATTACTTATAATGTCACATGATTATATGTATATATATATATATATATATATATATATATATATAAAAGCCTACTAAATAGTATGATAGTAGTATATTAGAGATAAGTATTATGCCCTTAAAACAAAACCACTTATGTGACAGTATATACAATATTGGCTGTTAGGAAGGGATGTTTCTGAAATGTAATGTTTTTTGTTTGTTTTTTTTAATACAATTTGTTTTGTGATTTTGATTTATTTATTTATTTACATTTTTTTTAAAAAACAATGCTGCTAATTCTTGGTGTGTTAGTTTATAAGTACCATGATGAGCTTCTTGCTTAGAACAATTTAAAAAGTAATGAGTCCATCTGGTGGCCAATATATGTAACTGCAACGCTTATTTCAACTGTTTGAACGCTTTTTAAACACTTTAGTGTAAATTGTTACAGTTTAATTACACCACTAAGTACTGAGTAATATCAATTAACAACATGCACTTATAGGGTTAGGATTATTTGCTCGTAATTATACATAATTTACTGTTATTACTAGAGCAAGTACATGTGGCGCGTAACAAGGACAGTGTTACCCACAACGTGTGTTTATGAAATCATTTACTATTATATTAGCATATAATTGATACACAATCAATAATAATAATTTAATAATGAGAATTTCACGGACCATTTGTGTAGTTTGTACTTACTGTAGTTCAGATGAATCCATCCATGAAAAGGCTTTTGTCTTCGTATGTCTTCTTGTTTTTCCAGTCTGTTGACTTTTCATTGCTTGCCTTTGTTCATGTATTATATAAAGCAGTTATTTTAAGTTTGACATCACTTCCTAAAGCACAGTAGAAGTACTGTAATTCATTGACGTAAAGAAGATAATGCCTGCCATAATACTTTGGTATGTACTATGGTAGTGAATGATTACTATATGGATATATGCCACAGTAAACAGACAGTGGCACCTTGTAATATCAAACCTGTGTTTTTTTTATAGATATGTTTACACAAAGAATCGTCCTTCAAAGTCAACCTAAAATACAAATGAGACACTGAAAGTGTCTATATTTAATAACAGATTACGTGGGGATACTCATGTGATCTGTCCTTGTGTTAATGCAGTTGCAGAAGGTGACCACTAGAGGCCAACAAAAACCGTATGTTAGAATGTATTTATTTAAATGTTCAATATTAGTGATACTCAGTACACGTACTAAGGTTTTTTTTTTTTTTTTTTTTTTTTTTTTAAATCTTAAAATGATATTTAAATAGCTGCGTATATATTATGGTAGTCTTTTGTTCACCCATTGTGTTGCTTTCAAAAATATTCACTTTCAAATATTCGTCACCTCATCAATGTTTTGGTTCATTGATTTATTTGGTAGACTTTTCCCTTAAACACCTTAAATTCTTTCCTTCCCCCCTCACTGCTTTGAATAACCTATTCACATTCCGGCATATTAGGAAGTAATTATAAGTAATTTCTGCCATTCATATATTGTTATATTGAGTGTTTTTCACCATGGCAGTGTCTTGACCAGTAATAGTGTCAAATATATGTAAATGAATACAATACACGGAAAAGCACATAATAGTTACATATTCTTCAAGGTCTTTTTCTGTAACTGTTGTACATTTGGATTTATCTTAACTATAATACAAACCAGAGGCGTTATATAGCCTATGAGATGCATCCCTCAGGTTTGGTTCGTCTTACCTGCAGCCATATGCTCGTGGTCGGATCCAGGTTTTTTCTTTCTCCATCTTCCTCTAGCTCAGAGCCAGAAGAATCTTTTTTATACCCGTCTGATGTGATGCCTCTGTGTTCCAGCAGCAGTCGTCTTTGATAAAGTTTTAATAAATAGTCCTACGTTTAGTTTTCACACACAGTGACACGGACTCTCTTAGTTCTGCTTTTATTTTTTTCTTCTGAAGTAAATCTGATGTAACGTATTTTGACAGTGTCATATCTGAAAACGCAACAAGGAACTTTTAAAGATAGGCTAACTATTGTGACTCAAACTTTTACTGCTTTGTACCTCCGATAAGGTAAAAGTTTGTCCTTAGATGTGTGTCTTTGTGGTAAAATATTGCTGCAACAGAAACCTCTTTATTTCTTCAACTCACGAGAAAAGTGCTGTACTGTTTTTCCTCCATAGAACTGCAGTTTTCGGCGGAATCTCGGAATTAAAGGGACAGTGCACCCAAAAATTAAAAATTTGTCATCAGTACTGCACCTCATTCAAAAGCAATCGTATGGTTTCAGAATACATTAAATATAGCACACAAGTGATATGGACTACTTCTATGTTCCTTTTTGTCCCATTTGCAGCCTGACAGTCGAAGTCCCCATCCAGTTTCATTGTACGTATACTTGTGCCTTCTGCAAAACATCTCCTTTTGTGTTTCACTGAAGAAAGCAAAATCATATGCATTTCGATGTGACATGAGAGTGAGTAAATGATGACAATATTTATTGTTGAGTGTATTATCCCTTCTCTGTATAATAACGCAAAACAAAATCAAGCACTGAATTCCTGACACCTGCTCTAACTGGCATTTCCAAAGCACTGGAACATTTAAGTATCATTTGACTCACTTTATAATGATAGTAAATTGATTTGGGACTCTCTGGTATCTCTGTAGGGATGCAGTGGACACATGGACAGCACATAGTGAATAGGGACACAGACAGAAGGACAGACGGGGGCTACGCCCAGAGCAGCGGTACAGTACAGAACAGTGTGACCTCTTAGTCAACACCTTGAGTTTTATGAAAGCACAAAATCCTCGACCCCATTGTTGAGTTTTTATATTACATTTTGAATCAGATTTAGTGGAAAAAAATGGGTCAATTTTTACAATTTTAACTTTTCCAGTTCTTCGCTTTGGGGTCAAATATTACAAAACCAGAAGGCCGGGGTATTTTATAAAAAGAGCACGGAACGGCTGTCCATCTACTGTTACAGCAAGTTGGGCTGCACAGAAATATACATATATAAATCTTTATGTATATTTACCATGTTTGGTGATGAGACTGAAATTAATTGCAATGTAAATAAAGGAAAAAACCAAATATCCAAGAAACAAACGGTACAGAAAAAAGAAAGTGAAAAGGGAGATAGAAAAGAGACGTGAAACACCGGAGGGTTGCGTGAACATTTGTACAACATTGGACAGGTACTGGAACACCACGCCACAGAGAAAGAGACGAGTATTAGGAAAAATGGTTTAATATCGGAGACAGAGGCAAAAAACTGCATCACACAAGAACATACATTTACAAAAATAAGTCTGACTGTTCCAGCTACACAGTTAGGTTAACAGCAAAGACAGAGAAACCAGAAAAATCTAAACAGCTAAAAGCAAAGTCCTCAAATTACTTTTATCTTGTTTGTCAAACTAATACATTTATCCACTGAAGGTGACTAAATACTTCTAAATCGTCTAATCGTCTTTATCATGGTGACTGCACAATACTTAACTAAATGAAACTTACCGCTGTTGTAAAGACTCTTTGTAAAGACAAACCGCATTACGTATTTATAAGCCAAAAGGAAAACTCCCCGACCCTCTTTCCGAAAAAGGAAATGAACCAAAGAAAACATGAAAGCAAATATCGATGTGAAGAATAAAGAAGAGGAGGCTAAAGATACCAAGCCAAAGTTCTCCTAGAAAATCTTTATATCAAAACCTAACGTTCTGGACGCCAACTAGAAATCAAACTCGGGAACCAGTCGCTGTCGGCCCCTGGCTGGGGCCGTGCAGCCTGTCGGATAGTTTTTTTTTCTTTTCCTTTAATTGCCAGTATAAAAAGTTCCACTGGTACAAAAGGCATAAGTACAATCAGTGATAGAAATAGGAAAGCCTGCTTTTTTTGTACTTTTTAAATTCCCATCCAATGACAGATTTTCAAAGTGTTGTCAAACAAACATGTATCACGCTTACATAATCCACTGAAATGCATTGACTTTGGCTTTTCTCAAGACAATACTTAAAACTATTTAAATCTTTTTAGAATCAAACAAAATGATATTAATCTACAGACGACAAGCTTTTGTTACGGCACATTAGATAAACACATACATTTCCAAAAAACTTGACGGAAGCCAAAATGCAAAGAAACTACACATCTTTTTTTCTTTAAAATACACTTGTTAAATAGCACTTAAGAGAAAGAAAGAAACAAAAGAAACAACAAACAGATTTCAGATGCGTGTGGTGCGTAAAACCCCTGAGTGAAGAGTCTCAGCGAGAACTCCTGTGAGTTTGTGCTTTACTAAACATCTAACAAATGTGTGTGTGTGTGTGTGTGTGTGTGTGTGTATGTGTGTGTGTGTGTGTGAAATTGTGCTGGCCGTGAATGCTTACCCTGTTTGTCTGAAGTTGATTGTGGTAAACGAAGTCGAACGCCGAGATGGAAATAACCGAATATCCATATTTCTGCGCTGAGCTGAGGTAAAAACACTTAAGTCGAACGGCAGTTCATTATAGAGTGATATTACATCAAGTCAAACGAATAAAATGAGGTCAAACAAGATGCATTCCACAAAAAATTTAGCATAATTATAATTCCCTACATGCCGCTTAGAACTCGGTCTTGCGAGCAAAGTTTTCAACAACTTTATGGGAGGGTTAAGCAGCAATTCTATCATCTTGACTGTTTGTACTAGGTAAGCATAAGAAGTCGTCAGTTTTAATACTGCGTGTGCTAATGCGCATGTGCTTTTGTGTTTGTGCTAGTGGTTATACTATTTGGCAAAGAGAGCAGTATATCATAAACTGACCGACTCGAACTTCCCAATATGTAACATACGCATTAAGGGGTAAATTATAGGAAAACGTATTTCCAATTACAGGCCTCAATCGTGAAACACGAACAGAGCTAATTTCCGTATAAACCATTCGTTAAACCATTCATACATAAATTATCGCAGTTGTACAAACATCAAATTTTCTTGTGCGCAACAATGCCCATAGGTCAGGTAACAGTTCAGGTACACTGTAAAAAAAAATGTAGTTAAGAAAACTTAAAAGTTTTAAGGCAACCAGCTGGAGGAGATTTTTGAGTTCTTTCAACTTCTTGTTGTATAACAAGTTCAATTTACAAGTTGAGAGAACTCAAAAATCTCATGCAGCTGGTTGTCTCAGCTTTTGATTTTTTACAGTGTAGTTTCAAGAACAGTTTGTTCATGTGCAACGATTAACAATATTTTTACACAAATTCCTTCTGCATGTGTGCGACAATACTTAAAAATGGTCATAGGTCACCCAAGAATGATAAATAAATAAATAGTTCTCATGTGCCAAAATTCTCTTTAAAATTTTACTTAAACATGTTTACGAACAAATTATACGAATTCTTTGTGCACATATATAGTAATTCACGTAAGAATGATTTTACAAAAATTTGTTCTGTTTGTACGGAAATTTATTTTTTTTTTAAACAAACGAGTTCTTTTGTTGTGTTTTAACTGACACAATTTTTTGCAGATCCAGTTTTGGCTAAAGAGAAATAACGTGGACGAATAGACAACGAACAACCAATCATAGCACACACACCTGTACACAGTCACACACACACACACACACACACACACACACCCTTGGCACACATTTTAAATGTGCAGCAATGTATTCCAGCCCATTAATACTGATCAACGTGTTAAGGCAACGGCAGAGCTTGGGTATAAAATAGTGCTATAGAGTGAAGTAAACTGGTTTGAGGGGGCTGCCTGTAAACTACGTTTGTAAACAATATTTTTTTATGGGCCGTTTGAACGATGTGTAAACGTTTACAGCAAAGTGCTACAGGCGCTATTGAACACTGCGGATCACGTTGAACTACTTTGGCATCAGGACGGAGTTTTGGTTGTTCTACGAACGTAAAATAGTCCTGATAAAGGCAGCAGAAAGCGAGACTACACTGAGACGTTTAGAATTTAACGTAGAGGAACACAGATCAGCTTTTGTGTAATGATTATGTGTGTAAAGAGGCTGTCGCGATGGCCCTGTATTATATCATGATGGTCAAAAGTTCAACGCCTGATTCACAATTCACATAAATGCATCAATATTTTGTCCCATCACACAAATTGTTCACTGACAAACATGTAGCGGATGAATTTGTCCTGTGAAATTTGGGCCTTCTGTGGCGTAAGTGGACCCTTAATCTGTGTGTGTGTGTGTGTGTGTGTATGTGCGTGTGTTTGTGTATGTGTGTGTGTGTAAGGAGAACTGCTGAGACTCAATCTCAGGGGCTCACATACACACACCTTCAAAGAAAAGAGGGTTGTGAGGTCAACCTTTAGCACAGGTGTGTGTATGCGTGCATGCGTATGTGCTTACCTGTGTGTGTGTGTGTGTGTGTGTGTATGTTTGTGTGTGTGTGTGTGTGTGTGTGTGTGTGTGTGCTTGTGAGAGTGATTATGACACATGGGCACTTTTTACATCTTTACAAATAAAGAAAAAAATAAAGAAAAGCAAAAACATGAACATTTTCAGGCAACAAGACCACAGAAGAGCAAGTTAACAACCTTTTTTAAATCTATATCTTTAAATATGAGGGTTCCATACAAAACACTTACGTAATAAAATACCCATGTTATCAAATAATTTCACAAGTAAAACACTGAAGCTGTAGGCAGGATGTACCGTCAGAATTTGGCACTAAATTCCACTCATCTTGTTTTTTCTTTATAAGAAAAAAAAAATCACATTTTGCTGAACAACATAACACATCTAAATATTGTTTCCCACAATAGAAATAAAATAATATAATGACATAGATGCTTCACAAGCCGACACTGTAACTTTTAATAATTTTTATATAGCTAATTACCCAACAAGAAATTTAGCAAAGAGGGACTCCTATAAAAAAAAAAAAAAAGCAAACAAACAAAAAAAAAAAAGGAAAGAAAAAAAAAACAATAAACCAAACAAAAAAGGTAGTAGTAATAGTACTTATGAAAGGCTTTGTCTATTGTTCAAGTAAATTGATTTTTAGTCTTCTCTTTAAAAACATGAGACAAATAAGACTGTTAGACTTGATGAAACCACGACTTTATCCACGAAAAGCACCGACGGGACCGCGGGTTACACAAACTCTGTTTTTTTTTCCTCTATACATTTAAACAGTATAAAATATAGGTCATTTCATGTGCATTTAAACCACGGATTGTCTAACTGTAAGTCAGTTCAGCAAAAGGTGTGACACGTAGGTAGCATTCCCCCCAAACAGGGCAATCTTGTGTGTGTGTGTGTGTGTATGTGTGTGTTTTTTTTCTTAATACCTTTACTACTCTAGAAAAAAGTGGTTTTATATAGACTTTAATGAGAAATCAAGCCACTTAAAATGGCCTTATCAAAAAACTTTACACTGCCTGAAAAATGTAAAAACCACGAGCAAGCTCTGAGAGATTCTAATATCGATCAGGCAGCTTTTTTTTTATTTTTTTTATTAAAACTGCGTGGAAGTAGTCTATTCGTTTAGAAACCAGCGAGGGTTTCTTACGGCAGGCCTCAAAATAAGAGTGTTGCCGACAGTAAGTCCCAACGCCAATCCCTGTATTGAACGTTCAAGTTTACTTTAAATGAATGAAAAAAAAAACAACATAAAGAGAGAGAGAGAGAAAAAAAAAACAATCTGACGAATAAAAAACAAAGAAAAAAGTCAAACGCAAATATTCGTAATTGTTTTGCCACAGGAATTTTTTTTTTTTTTAGGTTTTTTTTTCTGTTTTCTTAAAATGATGCTCTGGTTATGTTAGTAAATATACTCTGTCTCTAGAGTGTGAATGCAGCGTTTTCACATTATTATTATTACTGTTTTTTTTTTGTCTTTCCTCCCTTCCTTCCTTCCCTCCCTCGCTCCCTCCCTCACCAGTTAAATCAAAAACAAAAAACAAAACAAAAAAACAGGAAAAAAGCTCAAAATGAGGTCACATGCGAAAAATTTCAAATCCAAGGCTAAGATCAAAGTACAAAGATCAGTAAAAGGAGACCAGATTATGAGCAGGAGAACTCAGAAAGACATCAGAAACAATGACGGGACGATGAGACTTTTTTTTTTGTACGCCACGTAGACATGCTAGGCAAACGATGAGCATAGAGTCATGGAGATGAGTTCTAGGGAAGAAAACGGGAGAGGAGAGTTACACACACAGCTCCGGCACACAACTAACATCATTAAACCATGAGAACAACAAACGAACAAACAAAACAAACAAACAAACAAACAAACAATCAGCAGCAGCGCTATTAACCAGCGTTTCACCAACATCACATTAGCATTTTTAACTGTTTTCTTTTTTATCGTACAAATACACACAATTGGAATAGATTGCCAACACGTACATGTAAATGAGGCACTCGCTCACACACAGAGTACAAACACACACTCCATCTCCTCCATACAGACACACACACACACACACCCAAAAGTATCCATCTTGGTCCGATCCAAGACCGCAGATGGATTGCCGTTTGGGAGAAACTATTCAGTTTTGTTTTTTGTTTTTTGTTTTTGGAGCGTACGAACAAAAACCAAACAGTACGAAACGAAATGAAACGAAAAAGAGAGATTTTACTTATGAAGTGCCACTACTTATGACCAAAGAGAGAAGAGGAAGAGAGAGTCGAGACAGAGATATGATGGGGACGTGACAGATGGGATTGTGGGAAATGGTGAGAGAGAGAAAGGAAGAAAGAAAGAAAGAAAACGAGGGGTTTTGTACGTGATCTCGTCACACAGATTGTGTGGTTTAAGAAGACTACCGGACGAGGCTCAGGATAGAGAGAGCACGACTTTCCAAACCCAATAACTTAAAAGATAATAAATAAAGTCCTTTACTTCAGAGGCAGTAGAAATTTTGTATAAAAATAGAACTGCATTTTTTTACAAATAAAATTTACAGGCCTGTGGCTTTCTGCAATTTAAGATTTTTTTTCTTTTCGATAAACATCAAGTTTTCAGTTCCCCACCCCTTCACATAGAACCTAGAATGCTTTATTCTTTTAAACCATCGACAGATCAAAATCTTTTTTTAATGCTCTACACAAATTCAGTTGGACGAAGACCACAATTATCTGACGCGTAAAAGTCGGACTCATTTTTTTCTTCAAAAAGAAACCAAACAAACAAACAAACAAATAAAAACCAACAACTAAAAAAAACCTTTCTGACAAAAAAATGAATGAAAAAAAAAAATCACTGAACATTTGACGGCAAGTATTTGTTGAGGAAGCTGTTTAGGCAGTTGTTGCCGTTGACTACAGAGAGGCCACAGCGGGTTTAACCCTTTCCTCTCTAGTGCCAGTGGGCCAAGGGTTCGAAGGAGCAGCAAAGCCCTGAACCGACACCAGAGGCCAAAGGGCAAAGGTTAATGTGCATATTGGTGCTTTAATCATATCGGAACCTTCTCTACTTGTCCTTACAAGCCTCAGGTTCACAAAGAGAAACAAATAATACTTTATACATCGTTCCTTTCTGCTGTTGTTATCGTCATATAATGAAATAGCCACTGTATAAATATTTACTTTAAAAAAAAATCAAATAGTTTACACATGACCCAAAGGAAAAATAAAAAATACCAATAATAGCTGTTCATTCATCGCAAGTCATACAAAAAAATGGCGGAAATGGAAGCGTTCATGTGGAAAAAAGGAGACAAAATAATAATAATACTGTTATTAATTAAAAAAAGCTGAAAAGAAGGTTATGGGAGAGTGGCTCCCTCTGGTGGTCAAAGGGTGAAACTCCCCCCCTCGTGCACCCCCTCCCCCCGGAGTCCCAGTTTGGTAACCGTGGCAGCAGTGGGGACTTACCCTAGCAGTGTAACATGAGAGAGGCCCTAGTGCTAAGATCAGTACGGTTTGCTGTCGTTCTTCGAGCGCTTGAGCTGGACTTTGAGACGCTTCATGCCGATCTGAAACCCGTTCATTGCCTGAATGGCGGCCTGCGCTGACACAGGATTGTCATAACTGACGAAACCTGCGATAGAGGAAAAGGAGAAAAGGATATATGAATAGCACAATGTCTTTCGATTGTAATGAAGTCATGTTTTTGGCGTGCCATGTCCAACGCAACTAAACAACAGCATGAAATAGACCATAAATTTGAAACTAAATTAAAAAAATCCAAAACTATTCACACTGAGAATGGAGTATAAAGCCCAGGACACACCAAGCCAACGTCAAAGAACTAGCGGCGACTAAAGCTGACTGTGTTGTCGCCTCTCGTCGGCTGTATCTCGGCCAAAAGCTGCGCTTGAACACACCAAAAGGACTAGTGGCGACTGTCATCTAGCACGTGTGTTCTGCGCCTGTGTGTAAGGAAATATCTGTCTATATAAGCAGTTATCAATAGTCTATTTTCTCATTCAAAAAGGGAAAGCGAAACTAGGACTGCAAATATACAAACCGTAAACAAAGCAGCGCTTGCTTACCATTTTGAATATCAATCAAGCTGATCACTTTCTTCATTCCAGTCGGCTCATGTTATTATGAAAATATTTGCGCATTGGAATGCTCAGGTACTAGAGCTGGGACAATAAATTGATGTATCGTGAATCGAGAAAAAATTCTGGATCGATTCTGATATTTTCCAAATGTATCGCGATTCTCTCTCGAATCGATTTGAGCTTAGTTTTTAACAGCAGATGGCACTGCGTGCTTTAGAAACAGTAGTACTCTACTTCCTTCCAATTCCTTACACACACCACTTGAACCTTCTATAAAATAATCATTCATAAAGTTCGAAAAGGTTTTACAAGGGTGTTTGTAGTGGGCTGTTTACATTAATCTCACATCATAAAAGCATTCTGAGGTGCAAGTACATTCTCAGACTCATAAGCGCTCTACTTCGTGAGCATTTGAGCGTGCGGTTAAAAACTAGCCTAGAGAACAATCTGCTGTTAAAAAAATAAGCTCAGAATCGATTTGCGATGCATTTGGAAAATATCAGAATCGATCCACGAATCACTGTCCCAGCCCTATCAGGTAAGATGACGTAACATTATAACAGCCTTCTGTATGTGCCATCATGACTTTGCTTACTTTCATCACTTTCTTTTTCTTTTTTCTTTTTCTTTCTTTTCTCTGTCTCGCTGACGCCGATTCAACATGCTGAATCTGACTAGAGCAAACAGTGCAGAACACCGGAAAAACTAAGCCAAACAACGCTCAAAAACAGCCCGGCATCGCCCGACTGACGACCATCAGCTTGGTGTGTCCCAGGCTTAAGGCTCCTGAATAAAAATGCAGAACTGTATTTCAGACTAAGTGTGAAAGGGTAAATAAAAACAAATAATTAGCTGCAAATATGCAAAAAAACAAAAAAAACATTTCATTTGGCACGAAAAAAGATAAAACAATTGTGCCTCCATTTAGATCACAGAACAATTTAAATAGATATAAATATAATGGCATTTACTACCATAATTGATAGTTAAAAAAATAAAAAAAAAAGTCCTTTATATTGTTGTAGTAAACTAGTCAGTTTAATGCCAAATTAAATACACCTTCATAAGCCTTAAGTGAATAACTGTTACTGGTAAATTCTATGTTGTCATCTGTGTTCGTATGTCAGTTCATACCAAAGCACTTGCTCAGATTGGTCTGTTTGTCGATAAAGACTTTGGCAGACACTACGTTTCCGAAAGGCATGAACATCTGTAGGATGTCCTGGTCCCCAAACTCCTGTGGCAGGTGGTAGATGAACAGGTTGGCTCCTTCAGGTCCTGTTTCACACGCACAAAACATACCCGTGTCCGTGTTTAGTGAAGAACCTACAACTACGGTGTTGCATTAAGGAATGTCAATCTAATACTGAACAATTAAAAATTAAGACATTGATAAGATTCAATCTGAAACGGCCATCATATTTACTATAATATATTAAGCAATATAATTTACTATAAAATAATATAAAATTTTATATTAGAGATCAACAAATAAGTTATCTCTTAATACTTAACACTATGCTTGTACCATCCCAAATTTTTTAAAGCTGTTCATATTTTCTTGTCTTGAAAATTATTAGATGATCAGATATTTTTTTAATGAATGAATGAATGAATTAATCATTAAATTTAATACAATCAAATATTGTAATAAATATTTTTTTATTAATCATTTATTAAATATATAATTAATAATTAAAAAAACTGGAACTGAATAATTTAGAAACTGAACTTTTGAAGATGTATATATACTGTATTTTTAATTACTAAATTACATGTGAAATAGGGTTGTCAAAAGTACCGACTTCGTTACCAAGTCCAATTTAAAAATGTGACGATACCATCATTTCCCCCCCACCTCTGATTGGCCATTGTGTTCATGTGCTCAACAGATATGTCTGTGATTGGCTACAATGATCAACACTTCAAAAACGTGTTGTAAACAGATATCAATGACGCTCGTTACAGAGCGCTTATACAGAAAAACACGGGAGTGTTGAAAGCAGGCGTCTATCAGCGGATATATTAGGGATCCGCTAATAGACGCCTGCTTTCAAGCACTCCCGTGTGTATCTGTGTAAGCGCTTGGTAAAGAGCGTCATTGATGCCTATTTACAACGTATTTTTGAAGTGTTGATCATTGTAGCCAATTGCAGACATATCTGTTGAGCGTGCGAACACAATGGCCAATCAGAAGTGTTTAAACAGTGCTCAAAATGCTACGGGGAAATGCTGGTATCGTCACATTTTTTAAATTTCAGTAGTGACTTGGTACCAAAGTCGATACTTTTGACAACCCTAGTGTGAAATGTTTTCAATTGAAATATTTACTACGTAAATGTACAACCATGTTCAATTGTAGCCTCAAAAATGCAAACTCAACTTGCTTTTTTGACTTTTGTCATTGATGTAGTTCCAAATCCGCTGCGCTACTTAACTGAAGTTGAACTAGTTTTAACTGTACACTTCCAATGTAACCAATGCCCAGTGTGTGTGTCCATACCCTCTTTCTGGCTGCCCGCAGCGCTCTGTTGCTGCAGTAGGGACTGGCTGTAGAGGGTGGGCAGGGCGGCAGCCGCGTACTGTTGGATCCCTGAGTAGGCCTGTGTGAGAGCGTCCATGGGCCCGGCCGACCCGTTACTCAGGCCCGTACTGCCCAGCCCGCCGTTCAAAGCTGCCATACCTGAGAGCATGTGAGCAACTTTACATAAAACCCAACAATAAAGAAAAAAGAAGTGCTCTTACTCGTTAGCATTTGGACTCAGGGTGTGTTTCTACAACAAAACACAACACGTCACACACAAAAACACACAGAACACGAAAAAAACTTAACAACACATGAACAGAAAGTAGAACAAAAAAATGCTGCTAGTCAAAACAGCAGAATCACGAAGGACACTCAAAACATCACACAGGACATTAACATATAAACGGCACCCACTCGCACATACATACACACAAACACAAGATAGAGAAGATACATAATATACTGACCAGTGTATGCAAATGAGGAGCGCGGCCTACACATGCACACTAATGACACAATAGCAGCACGAAACGATCACCACGGCGACCCTCAGACACACAGAAACATCTGACCAATCACCTTTTTAACCTCACACAGTGGAACTCTACATCTAATTATCTCATTATTCATATCAGCAATCTTGGCTGTATTAAAAAGGGGTTGTGGGGAAAACATTAAACTCTTTTAATAAAATACAAATGCAACCTTGGATCTATTAAAGGCAGAAACCCTGACTGCAGAAACAGATGCACGTGCTTCAGGGAGTAACTTCCGTAAACATATGGGCAGCATCAGTGCAGTTCAAATATCTGGGGTCATTTATACTTATGTTTTTGATATATGGAGCAACCTGGGGTCTTGGTGGTCAAAAGCACAATGGTTATGGACCAAAAGCACGTCATGTCTCACTTCCAGCAAGAATCAAACAACAACATTTGTCATTCCATCCCTGAATCTTAACTTACAGTAGTAACAAACCTCAGTACTTAAGCAGGGTGATAGAGTTCAAATGTCTGTTGCATTAAATGGGTATTAGTGTATCAGTTTGATAATCAAATAATCTGTCAATTGTTTCTTAAATTAACAAATTAATTGGATATTCCATTTTAATCCACCCATCAGATACATTATTTTTGTAGCTATGACAAAAAATTATCAGAAAAAAAGACACTTTAAACTATATAATCTCTTGTGGCAACCAATATTTATAATGTAAAACAACACAGCAAATTGTGCTAGTGTAGAAGCAGTTGTGTTCATGTACTGTGTACAGAGTATATTTATTGTTCCTTAGTGTGTGTGTGTGTGTGTGTGTGTGTGTTTATAAAGACTGATTCATGAGTATTTACTGACTGGCCTTTTGGCTTGACGGCCTGGAAACAATAAATGATGAGCGAAGTGCTTGGACGGCCAGCTCCCTCATTTATCCAGCAATAATTACAATACTGACCTTTTATATTCAATTAGACTATACAGCCTCTTAAATGAGCACTGGGAGTGTGTGTATGTGCGAGGGAGAGTAATTTGAATGAATTTAAATTGTAGGCGTTCTGTTGGAGAAAGCTTGATTTATAAAACTAGAAACCTGGCTAAAAGGTCACTGGTGGAGATAGAGATTTTGCCCGCGTGCCGACACACTGACATATACACATGCACAGGCCACAGTGATCTTTAGCTCGCCTATTCATACTAATTACTTTCTGCAACGCCCATTAGGTACATTCTAGTATAAAATGAATAGTTCTGGTCTTGAATGCTGATTTGTCAATACAGCATTCCAGTCGTGCTAAAATATACAATGTGGTAACAGCTATAATGCAAAACATCTGCTTACCAGCTACTGTGTATATCACAACACCCACAGAAGCCAACTATTAACCTTAAGGAACAGTGCCATTTCAAACCCATAAGACCCATAAGAGTTTGGAAACAATTTAAGATTTTTTAAAGAAACCTGAGAGATTTCGGTCCTTCCATTGAAAGTCAATTCCACCAAAACTTTGAAGCTTCAAAAATGTAATAAATAGATTGTAAAAGAAAATTGTGAACTAATGACATTTGTTCTTGCACGTCAATGAATAAAAACCCATGTTTAATTTGTTCATCATATAAAGCAATCTTGACTAATTGCTCAATTCTTAAAGCCCCGATATTCTCATGGCGAAGTTCTTTTTCGTTCTTCGTTACAGCAGCGATATACTGTTATCAAACATAGCTGAAAGCGAAGTTTAGATGAATATGTAAATATGTGCCATGCGCTTTCCTCTCAGTAACAAAATAAACAACAAAAATGAGAAAACAGCAAGCATTTTTTATAGAAAGCATAAGAAAAGCATCTGATGATAACAACATAGGTATGTTTGCACAAGCTCTGCAAATTAGCACTCCAGTAAAGTCATGTCACGTTTATTTATATGGCATTTTATTCAATAGATTGCTTAAAAGCAAGCAGATTTACAGTATCAAACATGAAAAACAGTGTCAGTGCCTCATTTCATCAGAAGCACAACTTCATTTTCTACTATAAAGCGGCTATCCAGTGTGTTCATGTTTTCACCCGCAGAGATCTTACCTCGATGGACTCAACACGTGAAATGAGTCCGAGAAGAGTTCCGCGTGAAAGAAGGCGGTGCCTCAGCTCACACCTCCTATTACGTTATCGTCACGGACCAATGGTAGTACGAACGTGTTTTGTAGCTGGAGCGAACTTTTCCTGAGAGTTCGCTTTGGTTAGCCATTTCGAACGCCCAAAACGAACACAAAACGAACTTCGTTTTGGCCTGATTTTGTTCAAAATTACGTCACATCAGTTCGATCTTCGACTTCGTTTGAAGCATTGGGGCTTTTATAGATTACTTTTACTTGAAATTTTTACTTTATGGATTGCTTTAAATATATTTATGTACTTTTTGAAGCTTTGGTGGAATGGACTTTCAATGGAGGGAGAGAAATCTACCAGGTTTCATTAAAAATATCTTGTGTTTCTAAGACGAACAAAAAGTTTTATAGGTTTGGAACGACATATGGGTGATTGATTGGCGACAATTTTTTTTTAACTAACCCTTGAAATGACCATTCTGTCATCGTTTACTCACCCTCATACTGTTCCATACCTATATGACCTTCTTTCTTCTGTAAAACACAAAATGATATTCTTTGTTCATTTTTCTCCATACAATGAATGTCAATAGGGACCAAAGCAACACTGGACCCCATTAACTTTCACTATATGAAAAGAACATTTTTCAAAGCATTTTCTTTTGTGTTCCACAGAAGACTGACTTGTTTTCATTTTTGGGTGAACTATCTTTTGAGTACACATGTCGGACAGCATCTTCTATCCCTTCATGGATAAGACTAGTCTAAAATCATTCAAAGCCTTACATAAAACAGACACATATACACAACATACACACACAATAGCGACAAAACAATTGCACGTCTATAGAAACACCCAGAGCAATGGTTTAGCGGTGTGTTAGCGTGTGAGAATGTGTGGAGATGTGGCCGATTGCTGCAAACACACTCACAACTACAAGGGATGGGCTACATTTGTTTTGACTTAGGAAATGAATTTTATCAGATCTGATTTGATTTAACAATGAGGCATTTTACAAATCACACACACAGTTTCAATATATTAGCAGGACTTAATGTGAAAGATTCACCCAACAAACTCTCACTGAAGCCCAGAGAGATGCCCTTGCTTTAGTTGGTGTAAGTTCAGAGTATTTAAAAAATATATATTAAAAAAAACTTTCTCTATGTGTGTGTTTGGGAGACTGCGGGCATCTCTATGAGCAGTGGGCAGCTGGTATGAGATGATGTTGTATGGATTGGGATGGAGAGGCCGATGGACGGTAGTACTCACTGTTGACGCTACCTGCTAGTGCATTTATGTTATTGAGGCCCACGGTGGCCCCGGCCAGACCCTGCAGTGTGCCCAAAGAACCCAGGGAACCCATCGCACCCGCGCTGGAGTTAGCCGTGGAACCTGCTGTGGGGAAAGACAGACAGAGCAGGAAGGAGAGACAGGTGGAGAAATGGAAGAGAGAAAAAGAGAGATGTTTGATTGTACACATACAGTCGCATATGATACTGAAATGGCTAAAGATACATACATGAAAGCTTTGGTGAAGGTGCACAGAGGGAAGGATGCATGGATGAGTGATTGATTGATTCATTGATAAATGCCAGCGCTGGGCGATATATTGAATATTCATGATATACTAACAGCAACTTTGACGGCAATATAAAATTAAGCAACGTTGTGAATATTGCAATAATTTGTCTATTTACACTAAGTGCAAATAGCATCCCTTGTTGGCAAATACTATTTACACTAGCTCTGCCCACCAATGTCTGGTTGGACCACTCAAGTTTTAAAAAAGACACATGGAATTCAACATTTGCAGTAGCGCAGCAGTAGTGAGTAGGGCTCACAGCGCGATCGACGCCGGTTCAAATCCGCCTTTTGCCGAGCTCGCATTTATTTTCAATAAAAATTTAAATAATGTTCTAAAAGTGTAAATAAAAAGCGAACAAGTGTTTAATAATATTAAAAGTGTTAATTGGGTAGAGTTAGGATAGGTTTTTATTCTCCAAATAAGGCAACATCCATTTAATAATTTTAATAAATATATAATCATTTACACTCTATTATATTATTGCATCCTGTTAATCTACAAAAATACTGAGATGCAAATAGTATCTGCCAATATAAAGTACAGATAGCATCTAATTACTATTTACTCTTATTGCAAAGAACTGATACTTTTACATGGTATAAATAGAATCTATCGCTATTTTCAGCTAGTGTAAATAACATATCGCTAAAAAAATGCTGCTATTGTCACTTAGTGTAAATAGAATATATTGCTATTTTTACTTAGTGTAAATAGCATTTACAGCTATTTGCACTTTGAGATGTAAATAGCATCTATCGCTAAGAAAATATGCTATTTTCACTTAGTGTAAATAGCACCTATTGCCGCTGCCTAATTTATTTGCCCATTAAGTTTCCTAAAAAGGGTATCATTAGACTAAATTTGCAATCCTTCCTTATCTTGTGTCAACAAAGATTTTTTTTTATATATATAGTGGCTGATTTAAACTTTTGTAATGCTGTTTCCATTGGTAAGTTTGATTCATTTTTGTGAATCAGTTGAAACAGTCTGTCAAATCAAAACTCACAATTCACTTTTCATGTATTAAAATGTTTTAGTGAATTTATTTGTAGATATAAGTAAATACTGCTGTTTATTATTGTGTATTTTTAGATACTGATGCATGCAAATGAAAATAAATGTGATTCTTCCTTGTGGAAAGTGTGGAAAACATCTATTGATTATTTACCAATTATTTCATTTTTTGCAATATTTATGTACTTCAATAATTTTTTAGTAAAAAAACCCCCACCCTATTATGACATTGAATATCATCAAAAGACTGAAAAATATTGAGGGTTTTTGTTTTTGTTTTTTTGCTATATCATGCAGTTCTAATAAAGTGGATAAGATTGATGGATGGCCATGATACTTTATTGATTCCTAAAGGAAATGGGTTAAAATTGCAGAAAAAAGAGAAGATAAGAGTCATCCACAACAATGAAGATTATTGGAATCATGAAGATGATGAAGATGATAATGTTTTCAGAAAAGAGCAATAAAATGCAAACAAAACATCCCTCGAAACAAAAGAACTCTGAAGCATATAGAACCTTATCCCTCTGCTTCTTTTGCATTTATGCAAGTTTGAAAGAAATTTTCAAGCGAGACACAAAGAAGCTAATCTAACCATAGAACCAAGTGTCACACTAATGTCTCTCCTGCTTTCACATGTCAACTTTTCCAAAATGAGTGGAGCACGGTTAAAGCCACGGAGCACAACAGCTTAACGCCACACATATCGACACACTCTCTCAAACACGATGATGATGACCATGATGGACGGTGCCAAGGAACTACGCACACAACACACACACAACATGAAAACTTAAGATAAAAGAATTATGATGAAGGACATTCAAACATCGAAGAGAATAATGAACTCGACTACAACAAATGAAGGGACAACGACTCTGTGGTGGAAATGATACCGCTATCGAAGATGATGATGATGATGATGGGACAGCCTCTGGTTACCTGGGCTGGCCAGGGCTCCCAGGGACCCTGTGCTGGAGGTCAGGGCGCTAGCGGTGGACGGGCTGGCCGAACTCTGCGCTGCAGCCGCTGCTGCTGCTAGAGTGGCCAGATTCTGCAACTGCAGAGCATTCATACCTGAAGAAAGAGAAAGCGTCAATGTCTGCGTGCATGTGTTTTGTCAATGCTAAACTAAAGGAACTACACATGTTCTACAGAATGCTCTACGAGTGCATGTCTTGTGTACAAGTGTTAGTGGAGCTGTGTGTAGAGGCATTTGGTACAGAAGATCCGATTCTATGTGTGGGCTCTGGTGCATCTACCTAAGAAGAAACTCTAAAGGTGACTCTAGATTAGCGTGTTTGGGGGCACGACTACATGCAGTGGCCATGACGCCAACACACTGCGGGAAGTGGCTCGCAGCCAAGAAGGACAGAGATTGGAAGTGGGACAAGAGAAAAAATGTACAGCATGTGTCGTATATACACGCAAAATGTATATTCTCTATACTATGAGGAGGCACACGCACACACACAGAGAGAGAAACACGTACAAGAGACACAAGAGACTTCAGAATTGCAGCATTTGGTTTGTTGTGGAAGTGCACAAGAGAATTATAGGCCTTGCCGCAAAATACCGCCCTCCTACAAGTCCAAAATTTGGTGGCGAATTCCCCATATATTGCCATGTTGGCTTGATGAAATGCGCAATGAGGGAAGATTGTGAGCACCCTTCTGAAAATTTAAAAATGGGACACCCTACAGTCTCATAGATTCCACGTACAAGTGACGGCAAGATTGAAAGCAAGGACTCAAATACAGAATCCAAAGCCATCGTGGAAAAAAAAAAAAAGACTTTGTTTTTCCAGCCTTCTCCCTTTAGACAGCAGTGGCATGTAATTTGGATTGGTCAGACAGTGCTCTGGGGACGCCACGGTTGTCTGCCCTCCCGATCCACTGAGCAAGCAAGAGAAGTGCATTAAGAGTCTAATTAGCACATCACAGAAGGTGATTAGAGGTAGGAAATCTACCTCTAATTGCAAAACAAAGCCCAGGTCAAGATATAAGGGCAGAGATGAATCCGTAACGTGTTGCAGGTCCTAAACAGCAGATTTAAAGTCAGCGTGAAATGGCTCTCAAGAAAAAATTAAGAGACAAAGTCGGGCAGGACCTGTTAAAAGTGGCCTCAATATAGGTGGTCTGAAGGAAAAGATTTGTGATGTCACCCCGAAACAAAAGTAGTTTTAGTTATTACATTTTAATTCAAGATTACGAAGGTAAAAAGTTGTAATTCTTTTGAAAAATTGTTTACAATAAGACCAGGAATGTTAAAGGTCAATTAAATAGGTCACTTCTGATTTTATGCTTTATAACTCCAAGCTTGAATAGTATAAACTATAAAAGAAGCTAGAAAAGCTGTCATTGAAGGAGAAAGTGCAGTGTTGGGAGGTCAAAAAGAGAGGTTACGACAGAAATGGACTCTGAAATTGAGGGCTTTATGACCGCCTTTGTGCTTCTGAATAAAGCGGAAAAGAAACCATTTTGAGTTTTTGGCACATAAGTGTAAAAAATGGGCATTGGGTATTTGGCACAATGTGAATTCTGTGGTTGAGAAGGGCACTTCTGCTAGTGTGTGTGTGTGTGTGTGTGTGTGTGTGTGTGTGTGTGTGTGTGTGTGTGTGTGTGTGAGAGAGAGATCCATCCATGCAGTATGTTCACACTCTCTGCGGACCGAGCGAAGAGAGAGGTGTCAGGAAAGAGGTGATGCTGGCTCTCGCTGAATGTTCATCATGTGTAATGGAGCTCCTTATGGCTCGTAACTCCACCCACAGCACAGACACAGCAGATGTCAGCTGTATATATCGGCTGCCAATCATAGACGGTTGCCAGGCGACAGATGGAGGGGTCCAAAGATTTCACAATTCAGCCGAGAAAAGTCTTCAAATCCTGTTGAGTTTGAGAGCTCCTGTCGATTCGCACTTCAAGTAGTGTCTCAAACAGACTGATATGTTTATCTGGTCATATTGAGCAGGTTTCTGGCTTGGGATTATGTAATGGTCTGCTTTGAAGTTTTTAATTTTGGGGCGTTGTGCCACTAGACAATAGAAAAGAACAAAAAAGTATAGAGGAAGAAATGAGGGATGACGCAAATCAAATTCAAACCTGCATCTCTTTCATGAGCTTCACAGCTTAACATGTCTGGAGCATGCAGCGATGTCCAACACACAGTTTCTAGTAATCCTGAAGACCTTGATTAGTTGGTTCAGGTGTGTTTCAGTATTAGAGCTAAACTCTGCAGGATAGTGGCCATCCAGGAGCAGGACTGGACAACCCCTGATCTACGCCAACCACTGGGCCATGGCGATTACTACTTTGTACTTAGAAGTTTGGTTGAGTTTGGTTCATTTGTGCTGAAGTAAAACATCAAGATGTGTCACATCCAAATTTGGCATCAGCAAAATCAAATATCACTGGTTGAACTTGGTGATACAACATATTTAAATGTACAATGTATGCACAGAACAACGTTCTATATTTTTCCATTGTATGGAAAAGAGCAGCTTGGACATGAAAAATGTCTTCCTTTCTGTTTCACAGAAGAAAATAAGTCATACATGTTTGGAATGAGCAAATGACAGAATTTTCTTTTTAGTTGAACCATTCCATTAATTCAGCACTGAAACATTTCTGTATATAATCTGTAAGTATAATAACAAACTACTTCATCCATCATGCGTGACCAACTCCCATTATTTTCCGCAAATAAACCAGTTTTATTAAAAGTCTCAACTAAGCTGTTTTTGGTGATTATATTGCCTTAAAAATGAGGTCCAGAAGATGCTATTGTTATGGTAATGTGGGAATTTTTCGCTCTTTAATTGTGTGGTGGCAGCTGCCGCTGGTTTGGCTCAATGTGAACTTCATTCTCGCTGAGAGGCTGTCACAGATGTACTGCTGAACTTAAACGAGAGCTTCCAGGACTCTCTTCATAATGGTAAACAAAAACACCACAGTCCTGCTCACCCTCTCCACAAGAGCCTACATTAATGAGGAAGCCACTCTCTGGTGTGCAAAACTGTTGTCAGGGGGAAGGCTTTAGGAGATAAAGGCACTCATCCTACACACACTGTAAGCCATTTTAGATGCTAATATGTTCTCTTTCTTTCATCCTTAGCAGCTGCAATTAGGCAAGACCGTGTGCTATAAATATTTCACTTTCCTTGAAGGCCTGGCAGCTTGATAAACAGACCACAATTAAGACCTGACAAGAACAGAGACGCACACTGGGAATGTAATGAACAAGACAACGAAAAAACACTAAAAACGGGGAAAAAAAAGAAGGAAACTGAGCAAAGAGGAACTTTCACTCAGTTTTGTTGCATCTAGCGTGATGTTGGAGGCTGAAAACTGTCAAAGAGAGAACAACATACACCTGTCTAACAGCGAGAGTACGCAGGAGCTCATTGGCAGATGTTGTAAAACACTAATCATATTCTGGAGTGCTAAACCAAGTCAGCATGAAGAAAGAATAACATATCATGATGCGTCGAAGAGGAATCCATCTTGTTGCTGAATTCTCTGCAGGTTTCTGGTGAATTTGACAGTATTTGTGACATGAACACACTGTGATAAGTGGCCTCTGTGGATAAGGGTATTTTCATTTGTACTCTTCTTTGAGGATTGCTAAAGTGAAAATGTAAAAAGCTGAAGGCATCTGAGGGTTGATGGGGCATATCATCATGATCTGGTCTCCCATAAGCCTCACAGACCCCAGGCAAGGAAATGTGATAGGATGATGAGACTCTTCTTCCAAGAAACAAAAAAAAGGGGGTTTATGTACATCGGAACAGGTGTGGAAAGAATGGCTCAATCAAGTCTGACACACACATACACTTACAAACATTACAAAGTG
The DNA here is from genome assembly GCF_019924925.1 of Ctenopharyngodon idella. NCBI lineage: Eukaryota > Metazoa > Chordata > Actinopteri > Cypriniformes > Xenocyprididae > Ctenopharyngodon > Ctenopharyngodon idella. The sequence continues at coordinate 2,528,703 of NC_067223.1, read as the reverse complement.
TCCTGGTGTGCTACACATTTTAGAAAGCCAGGAATTCTGCAGCTTGATAAAACTAAACTCTGAGGCAGGATGACAATGTTCTTAGCCGAACCTCTGCTGATCCTGGATCTGCTCAGGGGTTGAGGTCTCAAACTGGGTTTGTTATGCAATCCAGAGCTGGGTTGAATGGTTTAGTAGGGGGAATGGGAGTTTAGTTGAGGAGTTACAATGGGGGTAGGGGAACAGATCTGAGATCAGTATCTCACCTGCCATTTGTTGAATACCACTGAATGCTCCTAGGTTACTGGAGGTGGTCGCTTGTTGGAGCAACTGGGAGATAGAGAGAGAAAAAAAACAGACCATTAATGTATAATCACTATTACGCATTGGCTTATGGTGATGGATATATATAAGGATAATGTTTGAAGGAGCTAGTGTTAGCTAAATATAGATGAAACATTGTGGTTTGTTCCCATGTTCCATGTTGTCTGGAGTGACACTATAGAGCAGTCTGTCAACAGTAAAGCAACACATAAGCCTCCATCTGTCAGGGTGTGTTCTTAGCCACTGGTGTTCCTCAAGTATTAGTATTGGGCCCACTCTAATTTTGTATCTATCAACATATTTAAATGTAATAAACAAAATCAAACCAATGAAATCACAGCCAATCAAAATATATTTGATTTCTAATATACATGTGTGATGTCTAATGTAATTAGTAGAGTTGTCAAAAGTAGACTTCGGTACCTATCGGTACTGAAATTTAAAAATGTGATGCTTTGAGCGCTGTTGAGCGGATTCGTAAACACCTCTGATTGGCCATTGTGTTGACGCATTCATCAGATATGTCTGTGATTGGCTTCAATGATCAACGCACGGCAGCGTTTGAAAGCACACAAAAGTGTTTGAATTTGTAAGTGGGAGTAGGAGCGTTTGAAAGCATGCGTCTATCAGTGGACTGGTCCGCGATAGACGGCTGCTTTCAAACGCTCCTGTGTCTATCTGTGTAAGCGCTCGGTGAAGAGCTTCATTGATGACTATTTACAACGTTTTTTACAACGTTGATCGTTAAAGCCAATCACAGACAAATCTGATGAGCCGTGAACACAATGGCCAATCAGAGGTGTTTACGAATTCGCTCAACAGTGCTCAAAGCGTCACCGACTAGGTACCGAAGTTGGTATTTTTGGCAACTCTAGTAAATAGCACTTTTTAGTGTAACACAACAAAAAGTGACCAATAAAATGACTTGTAGCATGGCACATTATTGCTATGCGGCCAGTAAGGACTAAAACTAAGCTTAAAGTAGATACGTAATTTATCATTTGGAACTTTAACACAGTGACAAGAAATGCTAACTATGCACAGTCTCTTAAACTTATAATTTGTGAACAACTTAACTCACAGAATATAGTGCTGAGAGTGAAAACCATGTAAAAAAGGAACTAAATCATAAAATACTTGAGGAGCACTTCAAGGTATTAGACTCATACATTGGTGTCAGTGAATACTGTCATGCTAAGAGTCGCCCGTCAGTTCTGCTGGCAGTGTGTTGCTGTCCTGGGCAGTTTCTGCACATGAAAGGGGAGAGGAAAGCAGACTCTAAATGACTCTAGAGGATTAGGATGACATTGAACTAGACCCCTCAGACTGCTTAAAAGCTAAACGTAACCTTAAAATGGCAGGGAAGTGGAAAAAGGCAGAGAAAGGAGAAGCGGTAGGGTGGGAGAGATGGCCCTGTCCCAATGCTCTTGCATAGTCCTTTAATCCTCACCCACTGTCCTTATGGACAAAAATGCAAGTAAATGTCACCACCATGTTGTATCCTCTTTATATTTAGGAGGATGATGACGGGCGTGAGTGAAATAGGGAATTTATGTATTGTTCTCATCACAATCCAATTACACAATAGAGCCAAAGACAGGCTCTGAAAAAATCTCTTTCATTTTCTCTATAGAGAAACTGATTTACCAATATCGCATGAACCTTTTAAGATGATAGTATACTCCTGTATTACATTTTTACATTTTTTTCTTTGATTAGAACTATATTCTTTGCAATGTATCCTACCATGGGATGAAATGTTGAATTGTGGTGGTTGATCTTGGAGCTAGTTGGTTTGGGTTTATGGCTTTATTAGGCGTTTTACTGAAGATTTTTTTTTTTAAAATGCCAATGAAGAAAATGAATGGGAAAAATACTTCAGAAAGGCTGCTAAAAAACGTTCCTACTCTGTCTGCTTTCTTGAAAGTTCCCAGAAAGCTGGACTGGTTGAATCCACTAACGCAGGGGTTCTCAACCTTTTTGATTCCAAGGCCCCCTATTGTCCACAACAATATTTGAAGGCCTCTTTCTTTTCCTAAAAATGTTTTAAAAAAATTTTCCAGACAGTGGAAAACTTGGTTCTTCAAAGAAAACAAAAGAGTTGTTGTGGGGGTAAATTAAAACAACAACAACAAAAATCTTGATTTTCAGGTGTTTTAGCTTATTTTAATACTGGTTTTGTCATGAGGCCCCCTTGGAAGTTTACTGGGCCCCGGCCCCCTGGTTAAGAACCACTGCCCTAACAGCTCCTAAATGGCAGCCCTACCCTTCATAGTTTTGAGTATGGGGACCGGTTTCGATCGAGGCACGATCGAAGTTCAACAGATGAGAGATTTGGAAAGGGTGAAGACTAGCTCGGAGAGAGCAAGAGAGGTGGGGGCGGGGCAGGTGGGCGGAGACAGTGACTGACTGCGGCGGCTGCGCTGGCTGTGCTGCTGGTGGGCGTGGCTGCGTGGGTGTGTCCTCTTACTGCCAGATACTGCGGGGTGAGGCCGGTCAGGCCGGTCAAGCTGCCCCAGGCAGACGCGCTGTTCAACTGCTGCATCTGCTGTGCCAACTGCTGCTGCAGCCGTCGCTGTTCCTTATCCTTCTGCGTGTCGGCAAACTTCACCACCATGGGGGAGGAGCAGCCCTGTGTGGACAGATTGAAAGAGAGAGGAGGAAAGTGGAAGAGAAAAAGGGGTAAAAAAAAAGGAGGGAAAGCTAAGTATCTAGAAGAGCAATGATCTTGTGCAGTGGTACTGCATAAACCGATAATGGCACACAAACACACACACAACCGCTGGAGCGACGGGAGTTCTTGGTGAAATGAGAGTTCTGTGCTGTGCTGCTGATTTTATTTCCCAGGAAAGCGATTTCCTGCTTTATAAAACTATTTCATCATCTGTCTGAGCGAGCAAGCGAGATCTCCCACCCCACAGCCCTCACTGCACCCTACAGACCTGCCGCATTTCCGTTAATCTCTCACACGTTCGCTCTCTCTCCCCGACGAAAGCAAACAAACGTAAACATCTTGGGTCTGACCTGTGATGCCCATTTAACTAAAGTCCTGAGGGTCAGAATATAATGAGAGAAGGGTGTGTGTTTATTGCAAGTGTTTTTTTAGTTCCTGAAATGGTTATTCAACCAAAAAATTAAATTTACTCATGATCTACCCAACCTCATATTCTTCAAAATCATCTTTTCTTTTTCTTTTTTTTCACAAAAAGTGAGCAAAATGTTGAATATAAAAATCTCAGGTTATAAAAACATCCAAAAGGGTTAATCTGATGAAAACATGTCCAGGTTACATTTTACTCCAAAAATCAAAAGAAAAAATGTATTATGCATAAAGACAATTAAAATATAACCATTAAGACATTTTTGGCATTTGTATTTAGCAGTTCTACCCCAAATTCTCATTACAATAATGATGCATATTTCATTTACGTTTTTTTTTTTTTTTTTTTTTGAAGTCCCATTATTCTTATTATATTCTAATTGTTATAATACAACTATGTATTGTAATACAGTGCTATTTTTATTTAAATCAGCAAAGTTAAGGCAGATATTTTACAATATAAATAATATATCACTTTTATTCTCAATGCTGATTAGCTAATTAGATTCCAGTTAATATAATGCAAGAATTTAGTGTAATTTGTAATATAAATAGCATAAATTGAAGGCAGAAGAACAAATACTGACATAATACTTTACAATTTAATTAATATATTTTTTTACTACAATAATGCAAATCTTTCTTTTTCTTTCTTTTTTGGCATTATGATAATAAGAACTGGGTTAAGGAAATGTGCTTATTTAGCTTAATTTTTGACAATTCAAAACAGTCTTCCTTGTATTTAAACTAGTGTTGTTAAAAGTACCGACTTCGATACCGAGTTGGTACTGAAATTTAAAAATGTGATGCTTTGAGCGCTTTTGAAAGCTGCTTTCAAACGCTCTTGTGTATATCTTGGTGAAGAGCATCATTGATGTCTATTTACAACATGTTTTTGAAGCGTTGATCATTGTAGCCAATCACAGACATATCTGATGAGTGAGCGAACACAATGGCCAATCAGAGGTGTTTACGAATCTGCGCTCAAAGCGTCACATTTTTAAAATGTCAGTACTGAAGTTGGTACTTTTGACAACACTAATTTAAACAAAATGTAAGTTATTTATTTTTGATTCTTAGTTTGGGATAAAACATGACCTGGGCATGAGATTCACCATAGATGTACCATAACATAAGTCCCGTCGAACCACTCACTTAAGCGTTTGATTGCTTTGTCTGAGGAACAGACCAAAATTTAAATCATCACAGCGGCATGAAGTTGAGAAGATGATTACATAATTTTCTCTGACGCAAGCACATAAGTGCTCATGTTATAAAAGTAAGACTTTGTAAATGCTGTTCAGTAAGAACATTCAGAAACACCATTACATGTATTAATATCAAAGCTGTTCCTCAGGCAACGGCAGCTAACACAGGGCAGCCATATGGAGCCACAAGAGGACGAAAGATTGAGACGAGTGCTTCAAGGCAATTATTCTACATCTCTGTCTCTTGTCTCTACCTTACAGGTGCTGATTCACTCTGATAAATCACTCTACCGCTTTTATTGTGCTCTCTCTGAACTGCAAACCACAGACTGACAAAAAAAGATGAAAGATCACAGACCCTCTAGAACGAGTGTGTGTGCGAGAGAGAACATTTGAGTTTCTTGGAGGTGGAGCGCCTCACATCCACCCGGAGCATTCTACAGTGTTCCTTCCATTCGGAGAGCTGATTTTCTTATTTCTGCTCTCAGATGGAGGAGAGGTAAAAATAAAACTTGTAAGGGGGAAAAAAAAAAATGAGATTTAACTCAAGCTGTCAATCGAGTGGTGCCATCTCCGAGTGAACATCTCAAGAGACCAAAAAAATCTCATTACTCACTCGCTCTGTCTTTCTCTCTTACACACACACACACTCTCTCTACAGGCTTTGGCTAATGTGAAAGAAGTAGATTGAAGCTAAAGTGTAAGTTAAAATTTGTAACGCTTTACATAGGTTAATCTCACAAAAACATGCCCAGATATGTAGTTGAAAGGTTAGGTAAAATTCACCCCAACACACAGGGTGCCACGCACACACTCCTATGAAATATACAGGAGCATACGAACGTGCATCTGTGGAGACACACACACAAAAACACAGTAACGCGATCACAGAGATAGAGACAAACACATATCAAATGAGATGAACGTCCAGGGAGACTACTGCAAACCAGAGCACTGAAAACAACCCTTTGAGACGAAACTAAAGGAGCAAGGCCGATCGCAACTGTGTACGTGTACCCAGGCGCATGCATGACCACCCTCTGTCATATCCGTTTTCATTAAGTCATGACATTCAGAAAGGCCACAAATTCCTCCGTGTGAGGGGAGGGCGAAGAGATGGCCGAAAACAAACAACAACCCGACACAATTTACTCACTCTCATCTAAACCGGGTAATTACTTTCCCTTTGCGAAAAAGATGTGGCTTATGGGGGGGGGGATTGGCTATTTGGACGCATACTGTGCAGAAATGTGGCCAGCTGGCAGAAGGATAAAATATATTTGTAAATTTAGCTAAGAATTGATAATTACAGGCCTTCGGAGACTTGAGAAAACGGCTTAAACCCATTAGTGCCAGTGATTTCTGATTGGTTAATAGGTGGTCTTTAAATCCGGGTGTCGGTGTTAAAAACAACACGTTTGCAAGGGTTAACGTACGTTGGGAGAGCGGTGACATGCATGTGCAAACCCGAAGTCGCACACACACGGGCGCATAGTTAGGGCCCTGTATTAGACAGCTGTCAGCACCCTCTGATTTGGTGTGTCAGAGCTTTGACATTTTGACAGGCACTGAGACGGACTGCTAAACTGAGAGCAGCACGGCAGCATTCTACAGGGCAATCACAATGCAAGGGCCCGTCGGAGGTCTGTTATTAAAGCGTCTGTGACATCGTCACCACGAGACCCGTCTGCTAATGGCAGACTGGTTGGGTGGTGGGTCCGGGGGGGTCCTTCTTAGTTTGACCCATTTGGCCAGGGGTGGTTTTGGCAATGCCTGACAGTAATTACAGGGAGCGAAGAGGCACTTAATATGGTGTTGAAAGTTCTGCAGAAAAGTGAGTGACTGAGGGAAAATTCTGTTTAAAAAAAAGTTTCATTTTGCAACTTAGAACTTCATAGGGAAAATCTTAGAATCTGTACATGGTAGTGATACTGGCCGCCAATTCAAATAGAAATAAGAGAGAGAGAAAAAGATAGAGAGATAGCAAGGCTCTGTTCTAAAATCTATTGAGCTGCCTACAGCAGTCTAATTGTCTTGGCAGCATCGTAAGTGAAATGAATCCTCGTAAGTGACTGATTTGGAACGCTCTACGTAGGCAGCAACTTGTGCGTCATACACACGTACTACCCTGTTGAAAAAAACAGCATATGCTGGTTAGGTATGTTTTGATACATGGCAGCTGGTTTGAGCTGGTTTATGCTGGTCCTTAATTGGTCATTAAGTGGTTTAAGCTAGTCCCGAGCTGGTTACAAACTGATCCTGAGCTGGAGCTAGCTGCTTATGACCAGCTTAAACCAGCTCATGACCAGCTAAGAACCAACTAAGGACCAACTTAAACCAGTTCAAACCAGCTGCCATGCTTCAAAACATACCTAACCAGCAAATGCTGGTTTTTCAACATGGTAGTTTGGGATTAGCATGTTATTAAGCTAATGTCGATATTCTAATAAGCAAAAACAAAGCAGAGAATCTAAGAAAATGATACAATGGTAAATGTGGACACATTAGCATTCTGCTAAGCTAACAATGATACTCTTGTAAGAAGCGGTCACATTAGGAAAACATTTGTAAGCAAAGATGGTCCATTGTCCATTATCAATAGGGTAAAGATTACTCAGTTCAGTTTGGTATTAGCATGTTGCTAAGCTAACAACGCAACACTAATGAATAAAACAAAAACAGCACACAAAATTGGGTAAAGTAGCTCATTTTAATTAGAACTACTTGTTGACATACTTTGCAGTACTGAATAAATTAGTTTAGTATCAACATCATGGGCATTGTTCACCATTTTGGATGAAAGCTGCTAAGCTAAGAATGACACTACAATAAGCAGTGTAAACAAAATAAAATGGTGACTTTTAATTAGACATTACTGATGCTACGTGAAACTGAATGAATTATATTTACAACGGACATATCTTATTGCATTGTACGCCATTTTGGAAGGATTTTTTCACTGAGCTCTTAGTGTATTGACGGTTTAATGCATTAGAAGAATGATGTCCAAAAGAAGGTTGGAACAACCTTTGCGAGGGGAGCGCACCCTTAAAATGCTGCCTACATAGTCAGCTCACTAGATTTTTGGAACAGAGCAGAGATAGAGAGAGGAAGATAGAGAGAGAGAGAGAGAGAGAGAGAGAGAGAGAGAGAGAGAGAGAGAGAGAGAGAGAGAGAGAGAAGACAAGGGTACAGTACCTCCATGGTTTGAGACTGATGCATGGCTTTGATTGCATTCTGTGCCATAGCCCTGGTAGAAAACGTGACAAACGCACATCCTGCAGGAAGGAGGGGAGGGACGTGGGAGGGAGGAGAGGAGAGGAAGGAGGAGAGACGAGAGAGAAACAAAACAAGACAAAAGGGTTGGACAGGTTGTTATAAAGCCAAAAAAAACAAAGATCGTACAAAGAACACAGCAGACAACAGTGCTATACAGTTGCTAGAATAGAACAATCAACATTCAACATTCAGCTTCAGATAAACATTCAACATTCAACATCTCAAAATACACACTCAACAAAATGACTATCAGCAATGGAATCAGTTCTTTAGTTTTGTTTGGTGCGATGGCTTGGAACTATGAATGGGATTAGTGTGTGTGGCTAGTTTCATCACATACACACACGTACTTTGTCACACCCAAACTCTACCTGTACGGTTACTGTGATACCAAAATTTCAACTGTTAATACCAATACTAGTGAAGTTTCATGATACTCAATTCCAATTTTGATACCACAACAAAAACATGACACTTTAATTAAAAAATATATATATAAATAATTATGCAAATAATGTCATCAATTACTTTGATTACTTTTACAAGGTCTTCATGAACTTTTTGAAACTTGAAAGTTTTGATGGAATGCACTTTCAACTGAGGGACAGAATTCTCTAAGGTTTCATTAAACATATTTTCATTTGTGTTTTAAAGATGAATGAAAGTGAGTGATTTTCTTTTTCTTCTCAATATTACCATTTATTAATATTATCGACATTCAAACCGAAAGGCCAAAGGCACAATATTTTCACACAAAATGATTTTAGTATCGACTTTAAAGTACTTTTAACATCCCCACCAATGTTTTTTTTTTTTTTTTTTAAATATATATATATATATATATATATATACACACACACACACATCTGTACATAAATATGTACAAAAAATAAAATACACTAAAAAAAACATAAATATGGACCCCCAAAAAAGTTCCTTTTTAAATAACTGTAATCAAGCCGAAGAATCCCTGGAGGGGAGTGTGTGTTTCGGGAGAGCTTGCAATGGCATCTGGGACAAGGAGTCTTGGAACCGAAGCGGTGCAAGCGGGAGCCAGAAGAACAGGCCATATGGAGGCATGCTGGGGGAAAACGCAGCCCTGTTTGAAGAGCTGTACTCTACTGTGCAGTCCAGCACATTTATACATATTGAGGACACACACATGCTCGCATGCATCGACAGTCTAGTTAATGGGTTAACTACTTCTCGCACGTCTACATATGTGAATGCGCTGAGATAGAAGCGAAGGAATGGAGGAGAAGAAGGAACAAAAGACTTGTTGCCCTGTCTTTTCATAAATGCTTCCTTTGAGTGCTTTCTTTTAAGTTTGGAAACTATTAACGATGTGATGTGCGTCCAAGTGTTGTTGGCCAGAATAACATGGACATGCTGGTGAATTTCATACTACTTTCTCATTTTTCCTACTGCAACATCCTCATGCTGCCATAGAGAATGATAGGAAATGTTCTGTCGCACACAAAACTGTCAGTACTATCAGTACTATCTGGAAAGCTTCATCATTATTCTTCACCCACAGTGCATTATTTGCATATAAAATACAGTGCATTCAACATTCACAATTACAACTTATGATCAATACCACTATGATTTCATCATGATTCTTCAAGAAAATCTTGACTTTCCCACTGGAAATGAGGACATAGTGGTTGCTCGTCTCATAAATGGTCAATGACATATAAGAGTATTCACATAAAATAAATAAATAAATAAATCCAGTTGCACGCATGTGCCAAATTCTTAGAGTTGGCTTTATATGTTTTCAAAAACATACCGTTTTCAAGCAAACATGACATTTTAAATGCCATGTCACATGGTGGTGTAACGTGGTGTAACCAAGTAAAAATATTAACATTTTTCTTACACCTTGAATACACGTGAATCTTAAAGGGTTGGTTCACCCAAAAATGAAAATTCAATCATTAATTACTCACCCTCATGTCGTTCCACACCCGTAAGACCTTCGTTCATCTTTGGAACACAAATTCAGATATTTTTGATAAAATCCGATGGCTCAGTTAGGCCTCCGTTGCCAGCAAGATTATTTCCTTTTTCAATGCCCAAAAAGGTAGGCATATTTAAAACAGTTCATGTGAGTACAGTGGTTTAACCTTAATAGTATAAAGCGACAAGAATACTTTTTGTGCGCCAAAAAAACAAAATAACAACTTTATTCAACAATATCTAGTGATGGGCGATTTCAAAACACTGCTGCATGAAGCTTCGAAGCTTTACGAATTTTTTGTTTCAGTGGTTCAGAGCGCCAAAGTCACGTGATTTCAGTAAACGAGGCTTTATGTCAAAAGTGTTTTGAAATTTCAATAGTTCTCGTGACTTTGGCAGTTTGATACGCGCTCCAACAACTGATTTGAAACAAAAGATTCATAAAGCTTCAAAGCTTCATGAAGCAGTAATTGAATAATTTCGCTATTTTGTTTGTTTGTTTTTTGGCGCACAAAAAGTATTCTCGTCGCTTTATAATATTAAGGTTGAAACACTGTAGTCACATGAACTGTTTTAAATATGTCTTTAGTAGCTTTCTGGGCACTGAAAAAGGGAATGATCTTGCTGGCAATGCAGGCCTCACTGAGCCATCAGATTTTATCAAAAATATCTTAATTTGTGTTCCGAAGATGAAAGAAGGTCTTACGGGTGTAGAACGACATGAGGGTGAGTAATTAATGACAGAAATTTCATTTTTGGGTGAACTAACCCTTTAATTAAAATAATAATACTCGTAAATTGCAAGGTAAACAGTATTTTTTGTCAATAAATATCATTAATTATTAATTTATAAATATAATTTTGTTTTTAGGGAGTTGCACCACATGACATTTTGCAACCTGAACTAAACTTGCTTTGTAATAAAGTCAAATTATTTGATATTTTAAGTTACTTAACCTAGACACAGTCATGGGAGTCTGCAAGATTTTGGTTGCACCATATGATTTGTGCTCTTCATTGTATGTATAAATTGCATTTAAATGCATTTTTGACTAAATTCAATGAAAGAACCAAAAAATAGCGTCATGTAAATGACCCACTATCATTTTACATGACTTGAATTCAGCAATAATTCTGCTCTGCAATACAGTGTTACAACCACACGGTTGCGCTGTATATCTGCTGGTACCAGTTACCTGCTCTAGCTAGCAGACCTACCTTTCTTCTCTCTTCTCATTAGCATCTCTCTCCTCACTATCACTCCAATACAACCTCCTTTCTGTCTTCAGAGCGGGTGAATCTGGCCCCGGCGAACCGGAGCGCCGCCACGAGTGAAAGCGGAATGAAAGGCTGTTTATTTTTAGAGTTGTTTAATTAGCCTCATCATTAAAGCAGTTTTGGACACTCTAAGGGTGATATTTGTCGGCACTGGCATGGTGCGAAACTCTAGAGAAACCATCTCGTGGGGGAGAAACGCAGAAAAAAAACTTTTTCTTTCAACTCTCAAAGTCCTCGTTTTTGCTGACCTGCGACTGCAGAGTTCGTTCACGGTTCGAACGAACTCTGATCTGTTGAGATGATAAGCAGTTAACGAGGAGACCGAATGAAAGAATTTCCAAGGAAAGCAATTAATTATTCTTATTCCGCAGCCCTCTGGAATACTTGATGGTGATTGGTCAATCGCAGCATTCTGGGGTCAATTTCTTTTCACATAATGAGCGCAAAACGGCATAATTTCTGTGCCATGTTTTTCTTTTTACATATTAAAATTATTTAAACTCAAACCACTATTTCAAATCCATTTATTTATTTATTGGTCAGGTATTTTTCTTACATTAATGACTGACTGACTGTATTTTTTTATGTCGTGGTTGTGGCGAAAACAACACAAACAAAGGTATAAATACCTGGCAGTGTCATCGAAAGAGAATAAACGAGGGAGACGGTGCAATACAGAGGGATAGAGAAAGCAAGAGATGAGTTTTTTGAAGAAAGTGGGGTAGCTCCCAGGGCACTGCGCTCACATGTGGCCTGATCTATATTTTATTAATAGTGAAGTTCAATGATGATTGATAGACCGCTTTAATAGCGATGCGAGAGCGTGGTAAAGTCATCCTAGTCCGTGGGATTTACCGTACACCTCCTTTACGTACACATTTACTCATCTATTTATTCATCCAATCCTTTTTTATGGGAGAGGGTGGTAGTTCCTCTCATAAAGACATTTCAAATATATCTCCAACCACTAGCTCAGGGAATAAAGTTAATCTCCTGTGGAATTAAAATATTCATGAGGACAGGAGGAAAAGACGGAAAATAAGGACTGCGGAGGAGTGACGTGAATGAGCGGAGGATGGAGGGATGACTAGAGGAGTGGATGAGGAGGATAAACGAGTGATATAAGAGGGCTGTATGGGAAGGCAGAGCATTGTGGGAAGTTGGAGGTATGGTGTAATTCCCTACAGGTTACATCAAGCTGGAAAAATCTTCAACACTATCATGTACCACACATACTCTCGTGATTCTTGAGGAAATCGAACAACCTCACATTCACACAGTGAGAGACTGAATTTTCTAAGTAACAGATATTTGAACTTGAAAGCTGGAATGAAAAAGAAAAAAAAAAAAACACTAACCAGTAACTCTAACTGCTGTGTTACCAGAATGTGCACAATTGTCTAATTCTTAGAGCTCAGTTTGTAAATTTTGATTTTTGAAAGCTAAAAACGAACAAAATTGACTTTAAAAGGTTTTGCACTTAAAATGGAGGTCAATTGGCTAAGTGTACAACAAAGAATTACAGTATAAGCGCATTTCAAAAGCATTTTTTTACAAGATGAGATAAGTTCAAATTACGATCAACAGTAATCGACAATGGAGCTTAACTTGTAAAAATTAATGGGGGAAAAAAGTAAAAGTAATGGAAAAATAAACCGTTAAAACGATTTAACGAATTTAACTGCCCCGGCCCAGAGCAACAGTTCAATAAATAAGAAGTTAATACTATGTTATATTTTAGACAGTATTGTCTGTTTTTGATCAATTTTGCCAATGAAAATATTACCTAAAGCCAAATCAGAACTCAGTCTCCAAGTAACACACAGCAGTGTTTCGTTTCTGAAGGAATCCACGTTTTGAGCGAATCAGTCGGGCGAATCAATGATTCAATGGCTCATTCGTAAAGACAGCCCTTTCTTTTGTGGAACATAAAAGAAGATATTTTGAAGAATGTTGGTAACCAAACTGTTTTGGTCTGTAAATATATCTAAATACCAATTCTGATGCAGCTTCTGAAAAAAAAAAAAGAAAAGAAAAAAAAAAAGGCCATTGTAGCCTAAAAGTTTATGTGTAATAAATTCTATGTAGAATTAAATAAAATATTTCTTTCTAAAGCTACTTTTTGTAATGTCTATTTGATGCTTTTCTCATTTAACACAATAATGAATTCTTTTTTTGGAGGTAATTTCTCAGCCAAATTTGATGTGTGATTAATTTGTGATTAATAAGATTAAGAATTTTAATCGCTTAACAGCCCAAATTAATAGCCACGTTCCCTAAAAATAAAAAACACTCATAACAGTTTTTATAAGTATTTCCCACCCCCTGTGACCTTTATAACAAAAACAGGCTGAATTTGCTACTTTACCTTTAAGACTTCTATATGTAAATGAGCCCTGTTATGATTGGTTATATGTCTGCTGTAGTTCCAACTAGATCTCACGGGGCAATCTAACTATTTTTGTATGAATTTGTTCTTTGTACAATTTGAATCATACAAAAATGTAAGTTTTTTTTTTTTTTTTTATAAAAAACATAAGCATGAAGTCACCCCTAAATGAGTAAGCAGATTGTAAGAAAACGTATGAATGAGATCGTATAAATTAATACGAATTAGCCACCATTTCGGCAAAACGTAAAATAGTTACAAAATACCATGAGATTGTGTCGTTAGTTTGCACTGTTGTTCGTCAGGAAGGCACAAGCGGCTGAATACTGAGTAGGTGTTGATGTATTAATATGGGCGGTCATATGTTAATGAGCTAATGGTTGTGATGTCATAACCATTACGTTTTTGCCGCTTACAGCGTTCAGTTCAGTGTGACCCCAAAGAAGTTGAAAATTCTTAGTGATGCAAAACAATCACTACCAATCAGAACATATTTGTCATGTAATACATGGAATGCTTTATTTGACCAATGAGGCTTTACTGTGGGCGTGGCTACCCAGTGTGATGCTTCATTGCATCGCACATGGTTATCTCAGTGTTAGTTTCACATTTGCGTTGAGATTGTTAGAGGACACATCAAAAAAAAAAAAAAAAAAAAAAAAGAGAAATCTTGTTTTCCATCATATGCTTCCTTTAAAAATGTAGAAACAAATGTCGAAACCCTGATAAATATACAGTATGTGCATGTGTCTCACCTCGGCTGAGTCCGTCTGGTCCCCTCAAGATGCGGCACTCCTCGATCTGTCCGAAGGGAGAGAACATGACCCGGATGTCGTTCTCATTGCATTTCTTCGACACCATGCCGATGAACAGCTTTCTGTCCTCCACCGCTGAGCGATAGGAAGGGTGGAGAAAACAAATGAGACCAACGTGTGGGGAAAAAAGACGTGATCACGTGATCAACATCTCATTAGCACATCAAGCCCAGACACACACAACAGCAAATTTTCGTTTGGTTCTCTTTGATCTTTTCTTTCAATGACCCAGGCGCTCTCTTTTGCCTGTAATCTGTGTGTGCCGCCTTCAAGTCCTCCTGGGATGATCCTATTTACAAACTCGGAGGCCGTAATTATGATGTGATGAGCATTTTTGGTCGAAATAAAATGGATGCGTTGAGCGATTTCATTTTTATTTCTCTCTTTTACAGTTCACCATAAAGACAGAGAGCTCTTTAGCACTAATGCACCAAAATGAAGAGGAAAATGCGCATTAGGTGTGTAATTGATGCTTTATGTATTTTATCATTCTGTGCTGCCAGAGAGAATGATGGGAAATGTAGTTTTGTTGCTCACCTCATTAACTGGCTAAATGAGTAGTATTTTCTGGTAAGCTGTATTGCTATTTTTCATCAACAGTAGATAAAATGTGTACAAATTAAACTGAACAACAAAATATAAGCCTGTATTGAACACTGCATTGAGATTTATGAAATCTTTTAACTTATTTAATTTTACTTTCAGCTACCTATAAGACTGTAAAATAAAAATAAAATACAATAAAAAAATCCAGTTTAATTTAACACATTTCACCGTGTGATCTCGAAAATATGTATGGAAACACTTTTCAAACTTAGAGTAAAAAATAAATAAAATAAAATAAAATAATTATACAATTGTATGATAAAATAAAATTAAAATAAAATAAAAAATAATAAAATAAAAATAAAATAAAATAAATTGCAGCTTTGTATCCCCTAATTGTGACTTTAAATCTTACAATGTGAAATAATTACTTATTTTTAATGTTTTATCACAATTACCACAGTTTCACTTATTACTGTGAGGTGGAAATGGGCTTCCATATGGTAAACATCATTCCGACAACCTGAAGTCAGTGAGAGAAAGTGCGAACCTTCAGATGTTTCTAATCTGAAATGATCGGTATAATGAGAGAAGGACTGAACAAGAAGAAAATAGTAATAAAAAAGAGAGAGAGATAAATAAAACAAAGAAATTGTATATTTGGTAACGGTTTCAGTTGTGTGGTTGTCTATGCTTGAGTGAGTGAGAAAGAGAGAGAGAGCAAGAGAGAGGCAACTGTAATCCAATTTTTTTTAATGAAGAATGTGTCAGCTCTTACCGCTGGGCGGCCGATAAGCAAGCCGCTGCACTCTGGGAAATCGATAGCTCACTTGTTTATTTTGCTGTTTGAATTGTTTGTGCATTTAACAGCGACAGGATGAGCCAGCGATAAGTGCTGTTTCAAAGGCTTCGCCTTTATGCACACACAGTGTCATATCAGAAGATTAAGCGCACACACACACAGGAGCAGCGTTCTCAGTTTGATAGGTTACAGTGTTCACTAATGAGCAGAATAAATGCATTACAGCTGTGTTTACAGTGAACATTTGATATGATATCATCTATGTGAGACGCCTTTTGGAGGGTCACATATACAACACCACTGTCACTCAGAAAGACATGGATCCTTATCCACCGACGAGTGATGATTCCCAATCTGACTCAGAAAAAAATATATGAAATGCTATTTGCACACCATTTTATTTCCATAATAAGTCATTTCAGAGGCAGAACAAGTTATTACATTTCGAAGAAATACCACAACAAATATTTGTTCTTTGGAATAACATGCAGCGAAGCGTGCACAATAAGACCAATAACTATTATAAAAAAATATAGATATTATCTATTGACTTAAAAATCAATAGATACGATTTTTTGCAAATAATTCTGTTTCAGACTAATCAAGAAAATATTATAATATAAATTTATAATACATTTAAATGTATAATTTACAAAAATGTGGGGTCAGTATGATTTGTTTAAAAAGAAATGAATACTTTTATTTAGAAAGGATGCATTAAATTGATCAAAAGTGGCAAATGATTTTAAAATTATATAAATGCTGTTCTTTTATACAATAATATATTATATAATTATAATATACTTATATAATTTCCATTCACTGAAAAAAATGTATCACAGTTTCCACAAAAATTTTAAGCAGCACAACCGTTTTCAACATTGGTAATAATTTGTTTCTTAAGCAGTAAATCAGCATATTAGAATGATTTCTAAGGATCATGTGACACTGAAGACTTAGTAAAATATATTAAAATGAAACATTTAATTTAAACTGTAATAATATTTCACAATATTGCTGTTTCTACTGTATTTTTGATCAAATAAACAGCCTTGGTGAGTATAAGTGACTGACCCCAATCTTCTGAACGGTGCTGTATATAAAGCAAAATTGGTAAACTATAGTCAAACAAGCATGTTTGCTTGTGAGCAGGTAATGCAGTAACATAGTCGTAACAGTTTCATCATCATTCAACTGTCAAGTCGAAGTCTGAAAGAGCTTTGCACATCCCCTGGCCAAGCACCAGCTCTCTTTCAGTGGACTTCCTAACCACATCTATAAAATCTTTTTGTGAGTGATATGGTTTATTTGAGTGTGTGTATACGTGTGTGGGTCGCTGCCAGGGCAAACACTTAAACTATTCCTGACCCGTGCAGCCCTCCTGGGTTTCAATAATTCAGCCATCTCTCAGTCACACACACACACACAGACGCAACCACAGAGACAAACCCCCAGAACAAACGTACAGTTGGACAACTTGAGGAAAATAAGAAAGGCATACAGACACTCACCATTTGATTTCTCACTGTCTGCGGGCTTCATCTGTATGGGATGGTGCATCTGAAACACAGGACACACAAGGGTTACATTTACAAAAACAGCACATTTACTACAACACACTCATTAACGCTCACGCCAGCACATAATCAACCTCTACTCACTGCCGCACTGATGTTCTACATTATCGCTGTAATCTCGTTAATGTGTCGTCATTTTTTCCGCTGACTCTATTCTTCATCTCGATAGACGCTAACGGAATGAAGATGTACCCGTGTCGGGGGTTTGATGAAGGTGATTTGTCAGCACTTTGCCGATGAAATGTTTATTGCATTCCATCTTTCTCTCGCGCACTTGTTCTTGTTCTCTTAATCTCCATCTAACGATTTTTTGAATAATCTGCCGTACACGTTCTGTCTGATCTATTTTTTAATTGTCAGTCTATGTACATAAGATGTCAAGATAGATGCTTTTGGAGGTTTCATTGTGTCACGCTGTATCTTCAGCATTTTGTTTTCAAGGTATTGTGTCACGTACGCATTTTGACAATATATTTCCAACCTTTTGTTGACAATATTCAATATCTATAACTGTATGTATTTTAAAACGTCTTATAACAGGATGATTTTTTTTCTCCATATCAGAGAAAAACTATCCTAACCTAAACAAATGATATTTTGTCGTAAATATTTCATTTATATTTAGTTTTTTTTTTTAGTATTTTTTTGTCTTAACGATATATATAAATATATATATATATATATATATATATATATATATATATGAGATTATTTTTTTTCAGTTTAACATGCTAAAAATATTTAACGCAATTAATGCAGCATACGTTTTTTCCATCATAATTTGGCTAGCATTACCTTATCGGAGTGTCCACCAAAGCGTTTTTTCCAGCGGCTAGCATACTTTTCCAATTGTTTTCAATGGGAGCACCGCATTTTTTAAACGGCAGGAGGCGCTGAGTGTCTTTTTTACGCGCTGAGAGCTCGGCCTTTTTTACCGGTCGCCTCGAGATGAAGAATGTTCAACTTTGAGTAAAATTCTGCCCTCATCACTGTCACTTTTTAGCCAGCCGTCCAATAAGAGTGAAGGAGGGGCAGGACAAATACAACACCGACCAACTGTCACAACACTCTTGCTGTACAGTGACATTAACAAGCAGAGAACGGAACAAAATGGATGAGAAATTAATATTTGCTGGTCTCTGAACATACATAGCAAGTACTCTACATTGTGTCAACATTTTTAGTCTGAAACAAATTACCTGCGAAATCAGTTACAAGTAACAGTGCCGTGGATATTCCGTATCATAGCAAAAACCGTCTCAACTTAAAAAAAACGGTGCGCTGCCGAAGCACTCTCAAACTTTAGGAAGCTTAATAGTCAAATTAAACGCACATTGAAATCATTGTCTTGAATCCTCTGCGTACGTTGGATTCTGTTGCTCGTACTGTTTTTTGAATGCCTCTAAGGCTGCACTTCTGCTTTTGATTGCTCGTCTATTTTCTCTGTTTATTTCTCAAAGTCTCTGCTCCTCTTATAACACCTTCAGCTTTGTTGAACAAAACCACAAGTTTGAGTCCGGCAGCTTTGATATACTGCAGAGTCCAGATCTGTCCAACACACACGCACACACATACACACATGGCATCTGTTTCCCCATTTTCATGTGCTCTTCTCTGTACGGTGTGTGTGTGTGTGCAGCCGTCACGGAGCACGTGGATGTGTGTTGTCATCCTCTCCAATTCAAGGCCATGACATTAATTACAGAGATCATGCTCTGGTACCCGTTTCTCATGAAATATACATGCTTGCTCTCACAACACACACATTCAAACACCTGAAAGCGGTCAACATCTGCAGCTGAAGACAGAATGACAGCTCCATAACTCTTGGGTTGGATCGAATTATAAAAGCAGTCAGAAATAACTGAAGGTATCTGTTTACTTCATTTCAACTCTGACCTTTGACCTTCACCACACACACACACATGTCCATGGTCTTTGATGGTTTGGCATGCTGCCGGCATCCTCTACAGGCATCTGATCCTGTAGGATACATTCACTCTTTCTGACCGTGGCTAGAATACTTTTAGGTTTTAAAAGACCAAGGTTTGTTGTTTGATGTTGTTTGTATGCTTTGGACACAGACTAACCCTGAAAAAAAAAATAATAATAATTAATTAATTATATTTATAGTATTGGCCAAAAATGATGTGCGGAGGGGATATTTGATTTTAATGTCCTTACAAGTTTAATGAAACCATTAACATATGAGGAAAATAAATACCACACACACACATTCACACATTCACATCTTTTTAAATATTTTAAATATAAGGGAAGAACAAAACACTAAACTTGGTTAAGGTATATATTTATCTGAGAGAATTATTTGGCAAAAAAAATAAAAAATAAAAAAAAATAAAAAAAGGCAAACTACAGCTACAGGTTCCCTTTCGAGGGAAATCGCACTGCGTCCCGAAGGGGGCGCTATGGGAACGCCCCCTTCGGGACGCAGTGTCTCGTTCCCTCTCTCAGGGAACTATGGTTATAGTCATAACCTGAGATGTTTTATTTTACTATGCACAAAAAAGATATTTATTTCTCACAATTTCAAGTTTAGCCTATATATTTGCAATTTTGAAATTTAAAAATACAACAGAAAAACCCAAACAAACAGTGATATTGTGAAATATTATTACAATTTAAAATAATGATTTTCTATTTGAATACATTTTAAAATGTAATTTATTCCTGCATTTGGTAAAGCTGAATTTTCAGCATCATTACTCCTTCTTGAACAGAAAATCAGCATATTAGAATGATTTCTGAAGGATCATGTGACACTGAAAACTAGAGTAATGATGCTGAAAATTCACAGAAATAAATTACATGTTATAATATATTTAAATAGAAAACAGTTATTTTTAAATTGCAATAATATTTCACAATATAAATGCAGCCTTGGTGAGCATCAGAGACTTATTTAAAAACATCAAAAAACTAAAGGTTTCATTAGTTAACATTAGTTAACTACTTTAGTTAACATTAACTAAGAATTAACAATAATTCTACAGCATTTATTAATCTTAATTAATGTTGATTTCAACATTTACTAATACATTATTAAAATCAAATGTATTTGTTAGTGTTAGTTAATGCACTGCGAACTAACATGAACAAACTGTGTGCAGTCCAGTGGTCTGATGACGGTGCGTTTGGGTGAAAGATCACAAGAGTCAGACAGATGGGCACACAGTGGGGAATTTATAAGCTGCCACACTCTCCTGAACACACACACACACACACACACAGACACACACACTCAAACATAGCATCATAAACACTAGCAGTGAATGATATTTAATTAAAAAAAGAAAAGAAAAAAGATTGCAACAACCTTAATGGAGAGCGCACACACACTCCCAAACACTCTCGACCAGACAAGACCTTCTTGAAACCAATTCAGACAGTGTAATTGATAAAATCTGTCAATGTTATAAACTGATAACCTACTGACACACACTTACAGGTGTAAATGTTTTAAAGGGTTAGTTCACCCAAAAATGAAAATTCTAAAATTAATTACTCACCCTCATGTCGTTACAAACCCGTAAGACCTTCGTTCATCTTCGGAACACAAATGAAGATATTTTTGATGAAATCCATGAGCATTCTGGCCTCTGATAGACTGCAAAGTTATTACCACTTTCAAGGCCCAGAAAGGTACTAAAGGCATCATTAAAATAGTCCATGTTACTATATAATGAGTCGGCGTTCTGATGTAGAACACGGAAGTGCTGCACTGTGTTTACAACATAAGCAGCGTAGGAGGAAGTGAAGAAATTGTTGAATAAAGTCGTTATTTTTGTTTGTTTTTTGTGCACAAAAAGTATTCTCGTCACTTCATAACATTAAGGTTGAACCACTGTAGTCACATGGACTATTTTAATGATGTCTTTACTACCTTTCTGGGCCTTGAAAGTGGTAATAACATTGCAGTCTATCAGAGGTCAGAAAGCTCTCGGATTTCATCAAACATATCTTAATTTGTGTTCCGAAGATGAACGAAGGTCTTACGGGTGTAGAACGACATGAGGGTGAGTAATTACTGACAGAATTTTCATTTTTGGGTGAACTAACCCTTTAATCAACTCAATCTAATAGAGCAGTAAGGAGATGGATCACATCAGCCATCACATACTTTTTCTACACATTTCTACAGATTGATCGAATTCAACAAAGCATTCAACAAAAACCCGACTTATTTATTATGTTTGCCTCAGCTAAATCCATTTAAAATCCAAAACAAGTTTAAAGTTTTCAGATTCCATTTGGACCTGCTCATATGTGACTGTAATTACTGTAAATAAATGTCTACTGACCAAAAACTTCACAACAAGCATATTGCCAACACTAAACTGATCTTGTAAGCAGTCTTCAGTGAACTGAATTAATGTACAATCACATAATGAGAGAGAGAGGGAGATGAATTCGTTCACAGCTGGAGGATACTTTAACAGACATGTCCTACATTAGCCTTCACACACACGCCGTTCAGAGACAGTCTGATTATGGCAGCAATTGATATGATAATCTTATGTGACATCTCTAGGTCTGCCGTGGGCTAGAGAGTTCGGAATAGGAAAAACAACATCTCTAACTAAACAAAAAGATGATAAGAAAACAATGAGTAAACGCAGACAATAAAAGCATGAATACAGTTCATCTGTCAATTTTACAACAACACTATTATGTTTTCATCAAATGTTTTGACTATATACTTTTCATTTTATTACAGATGACAGTAACCTTTTGGTACTTTTTTGTATAAATCCCACTTTATTTTTTATAAATTCCTTTTTGTTTTGTTTTTTGGTAAAAAATAGTGTAGAATTTTAATATTCACCATTTATTGGTTATCAGCCGCAAGATGAAAATAGTTATTGGCTTTTTGGTCTCAAACAGAATTTTAAAATCGTTGCATCCCTATAAAATATACTACCATTCAAAAATTTAGGGTCAGTAAGATTTTTGTTTTTGTTTTTTTATGCTCACCAAGGACCAAGGCTGCATTTATTTAATCAAAAATACAGTAAAATATTAATATTGTGAAATATCTTTACAAATTAAAATAACTGTTTTCTATTTTAATGTATTTTAAAATGTAATGTATTCCTGTGATGCAAAGCTGAATTTTCAGCATCATTACTCCAATCTTCAGTGTCACATGATCTTTCAGAAATAATTCTAATATGCTGATTTGATGCTCAAGAAACATTTCATATTATTATTAATGTTGAAAACTGTTGTGCTGAATATTTTTGAGGGAACTGTGATACATGCTTTTCTTTGATTCTTTGATTAATAGAACCAATTTTACTGTTACTTTTATCAGTTTAATGAATCCTTGCTAAATAAAAGTATTAATTTCTTTCAAAAAATATTGTACTGACCCCAAATTTTTGAACGTGACCATTTTGTGTTCAGATTTCGAGGGCAAGTGCTCTGATTTCACAACTACATACATCACTCGCAAATTATAAACTCATTAAAGTTGCCTGTCTCCTCAACCCAACTTCATACATTTTCCTGAATTGCCACCTCTAACAAAGGAAAGCAGATTAAAAACTAGAAAATGTCATCTTTTGAATAAGGAATTCTCTGCCTCGCTAGTTTTCAGAGAGAGACAGACATGAGCAGATAAACAAACACTCACCCCAGTTAAGGTCTTTATGTTGTGCAGTGCATTCTGGGCCTCCAGGGCAGCTTTCCGTGTGTAGAATGTGACAAAACAGCACCCTGGGAAAACAGACAGAGAGAGAGAAAGAGAAAGAGAGAGGTAAGCATTTTAAGCATGCAATAAGCCAAGTGAATTTGATCTTTTTCTTTTCGTCTCACTACCTGCTGAGAGAGAAAACAATCTCACTGCTGTCACACAGATCTCTGCCAAACTACACCACAGAAAAGATAAGGGATGAGGGAGAGAAAGACAAGCAGAATGAGAGGAAAGAGGCTAATATTTGATGCTTAATAAACAGCCATATGGAGCGGCATTTTGGACCAATGAGATTTCACTGTGGGCGGGGCTACCCAGCTTGGCACCTAAGACATATGCTGCGCCTGAATTCGCATACTGTCTAAATAGGTTCTACATTTGAATTTGACTTTACTTCGTGAAGGTTAAAAAAGTATGTTCTATATAGTATGAATGTGGCTAGTATGAATGAAATTCATACGTACTACATCCACCATGTTGTTACTGTCACGCTTCACTGCCATTTATAAATCCTCTCCTGTGGTCTCATGAGATAGTAAAGTGTCCATCGAATGTGCACTTCAGAATCTCGGTGGAGGTAGTACACTATTTTACCAGTCATCAGGGGACATACTACTCTTTTGGTGTACAGTTTTTCACATTCTATATAGTAGGGACATATTCGATTTCGGACGCAGCGACAGAAACCAAGCGACCAACGTTTTGTAGTTTTTGTTTCATGGGCTGGGCCGATACATCTATCTCCCGATACGATACTATCACGATACTTGGGTGCCGATACGATATGTATTGTGATTTTTTTAAGAATTGCAATTCTACAAGTATTGCTATTAACACTAGACCATGGGGAAACATTGAATCATACACTTATACAGACAGTACATGATGTTTAAGATGAGTCATATGTACAAAAACAGTTCATTACATCTTTCTAAGTTTTATTTCAGAAGCATCATACATTACAGTACTACATTCTCTTGAATAAATGATTCAATGACAGCGTTTTTAAAAGTCATTTGTCTCCATCTAGTGGTGAAACAATGTAAACGATACAGTCGTAATTTGAAGCGCCGTTTTCAAAAGGTAATAACTATTTTGATCGCTACCTCAGACATCAGTGATTATATTTGAACTATAAACATTTATCACAGTACTTCTATGATCATTTGAACTATTATATCACAGAATAATGATACTATGAGGTTGAAATAATAACTGCTCTCTCTGGATCAGCGGCAGCGCCAACACAGATTTGAACGTTGCGACATAATTTTGTCAAAGGTTTAATAGACAGACGAATTGTTTTCATTTAGGATCGCGTAGGTGTTTGATTCGAGATCGTGCAGCTCTACTGTTTTATACTCTCTTTATCAGCAATGATATCTAAAGCAAAGCGTACATGAGCGTGGGCTTTTCAGTGCATTCATTACTATATAATATTCATGAAGTGAGGATACAGCGCTTCTCCCACACATCCCACCAGAACCGTTTTTGGAACAGTTTAAATCTATTTGTGGCGGTCAATGTTGATGTTGGAACAAAAGTGGGTAACTTCTGTCCACCTCGTGAATAAGCAAGGACTAAAATCGATTTTAATCGTAAAAAAAGAAAATTTGCGATAATTAGGTCAATCGATTTTTTCTCCAAGCCCTGCTAGTATGTGTGTCTTTTTGAACTATTCAATAAATAAAAAAAAATAACGCTCATAAGAGTTATTTGCTTATGAAATGGACTACACTGGTCACATCATGTTTTTCTGTACAGTCTGTGAGGATAAATTAATGCAAAGATGTGTTTTATTTATCTTTTTACCAAACAGTCTTGTTATTGAACTAAGTCTAAAACTAAGACTAAAACTATTAAAAATCATTTTAGTTAATTCAAATAAAACTGAAATAAAATAAAATACAAATATTACATGAAAAAACTTAATAATGCCTTGACAACTAAATGAAATGAAATAAGTTGAAGTATTAAAATTACTAACACTAAAACTGAAATAAAATAAATGAAAGCCAAATAGAAATAGAAAAATATTTTTTTTTAAAAATTACAAAAGCACATAAAATTACTAAAACTTAAACTAAAATTAAAACAAAAAATGAAAATATAAAAATCATTTTTAAAAAGGCATATTCCGAATATTAGTAAATACTACAATAGCATATAAATAATACTAAAAGCACTGCTTTTTACCTCATCACATTCAATTCAGACTGCAAACTCACATTCAGACTCGAATTAAATACAAAATATGTGCCATGGCACTGTAGATTCAGCACTGTAAAGTGGTGCAGGAAACACTGAATGGACGTGTAACATTTGACAACCACAAAGTCACGATGCTTTTTGTATCCACCAAAAAAAAAAAAGAGAGATGAACCAAAAGGCTCTGTCCTTCATCAGAAAAATAAAAACCAGTAGATGTACAGTATGTGTCTTCACACATCACTGTCCTTGACTAGGCATTGGAGTGCAGAAGCGCACATTAAACACACACACACACACACAAATGTTTGTTTTTGTGAATTGTGGGGACATTTCATGGGCGTAATGGTTTTTATACTGTACAAACCATATTTTCTATCCCCCTACACTACCCCTACAACTAAACCTACCCATCACAGGAAACTGTGCACATTTTTACTTTCTCACAAAAACTCATTCTGTATGATTTATAAGCCTTTTGAAAAATGGGGACATGGGGTAATGTCCTCATAAGTCACCCTCTCCTTGTAATACCTATGTCATACCCATGTCATACAAATTTGTGTCCTGATATGTCAAAACACGCACAGACACACACACACACACACACACACACACACACACACACACACACGGGAAGATATACAGAGCCGACTAACAGAAAGAATCAGCTGGGGACCTTTGTATATGTGTGTGTGTGTGTGCAGCTAAAGCAAGCTGAAAGTGCTGGCATGTTTTATTTAGAGAGAAAAGAGAAGAGGAACAAGAAAGAAAAAAAAAATGAGTGAACTGAATCCCCTTTTACTGCCAGGGAGAATTTTGGCAGGATAAACTAAGGACTCTCTCGTCCCTGGCAACAGTGCAGTCCAGTCTGTGGCCAAAACAACCCTGTTCCCAGTGTTACACACACACACACACACACACACAAGACACTAGTAAGCGATCATACACATTTAAACTCCCAACATGCATGAAACTTTCCCATCAGTCAACATTGACAATGGTCGTGGTTGGGGGGCTTAATGAATCTGGGCCATTAACGCAAAGGTTGCAGGTTCAATTCCAATTAAGTGTGACCCAGGAACTGAAGTGTTAATGAGATCCCTGTTCTGATCAATCATCATTGTGCCTGAAGTAAAACACTGACCCCAGGGGTCTCAAAGTGGAACTGTATCTAGAATTAGGGTACCATAGGAACCTCAAAACGCAAGAATCTACTAAACAGACATGTAGCCTTAGCCTCAGAGCGTTCACTGACTGTCTGAAGAATGTTTTAGGCAAAAATACCAAGAGTTATCTCAAAACTGTGAGCTTAAAGGCCTGTTCACACTGATGATGATAACTATAATGACAAAGATATAGTTTTAAAATGTTTCTAAATTTAAAAGAATAGCAGAGTCCACACCACAACTATAATGTTAACAGCACAGAGGAATGATATCATTAAAAATTACTTTCAGAACGATTTTTATCGAGCTGATGAACGATATCTGAATCTATCCTGCTTTAAAGAGCTTGAGCATTTAAAGCAGCGGACGACAAAACTGCAATGTGAGCTTATAAAAAAAATAAAAAAATTGAACTTCGTTCTTGTTGTGAATGGGCCTTAAATCTGTTTGGTCTTGTTTTTAAAAGCGAAAGTGGGCAGTTTATGGCCATGAATGAGCTTCAGTTTATAATAAACGACAGACAAAAATTTGTTTTCACAAACAAGATGTCCTGTAGGTATAACAAAAAATTGTGAAACATTTGATATAGGGGTGGTGGGGGGGTGTTCAAAAGAGTTTTGTGTACAGGGGTTTGCGTTAATACCACATGAGCCTAAACACTCCACAGCTACTCTAACAGTAATACTACATGAGCCCATAATACTCCAGCAGTATTAAGTAACACTCCACACCATCAAGACTTGGAATGCACCGTATAGTTGCGTAAGACCAGTGAAGGTAAAGATGAGAATAAAGTTAAGAAATTAGACGGCTATGACGAATAAGCCATGCTCAAACCTGTTGTAATATAGCTGAGATCCACAAACCTGAGACCTAACAATTGATCATTTAATGTGCTAATTTACTGTGTTGCTTAAACTATATCCTGCAGGATGGTGCTAGGGTGGGGAAAATAATAATAATAATAAATTGCACTTGTGTTGTATCTTTCTAGGGTACTTTCAGATTTCAGGAAGGGGTTCCCTAACAAGCAATTTTTTTTATTTGTTACTAAATTTTGCCATTAAAAAGTTTATTAAAACTATTGGGCTAAAGATGATTGATTGATTGATTCACATCCATACTCTCGTTTTCTTCATAGTAAAATGGCAGTGACGCGCAAAGGAAATAGGTTAGTATACATAAACTGGAAATTGTAACGCATGAGCACGACAAAAATTCCTATGCGCACATGAATTGTTTCTTGTGAGGACGCAAAATTTCTCAAGCCATGAAAGTCTGTATATTTTAAATTTTTGCAAAGGTCACTTTAGGGACTTCGTAGTTTTTACATACCATTCTCCTGTTCTAGAACATATGGATGTCCAAAACTATTAACCCTTTTACATGTAAGTTTAATATATTCTGGCTGACCCCCCAGGGTGAGTTTTTCAAGGCGACTGTTATTCAGATCATATCACTTTATTGTTTCCGTGGTGACATGTCATTGCTTGTCATGTGACACACCGCAGCCACAATAGCGCTGTATGACTGACGATCTGCTTTTATTTCATTTTTCCTTTTTTTAATCAAAATATTCACAAATTTGTTAACTATAGCATGAAATATCTGATATTCCAATTGTCAAATAAGTGCAAGTGGATGTTTTTTGTTGTTTAAACACCTTTATAATGATAGCGTTAGTTGAGCTATACGTGCGTTGGCCGCTGCCATGTTCATTTGTGCCGCAGTTCAGAGAATCGTATCTGTTGGATTTACAACACATGAATTTATCCACTTCTCCCGAAATACATGAAAGTAAGAGAACAGGTGAACTGGGAGAAGAATAGAGTAAACTTACTTAAACAATGTGTTAAAGTTACTTACACAATGTGTATCTGATATGAATAAAACATGTTGTCTAATTATAATGGAAAGGACTGTTATTGCCACTTCCATAGACATCAGTGTGTATTTTACAAACTGTAAATGCATTGTTTTGTTAGTACTTAATTTAGTACACAGTAGTAGTAGTAGTGTGTATTTAAATGTCTGAAACCTAAAATAAACATTATGTGGTTGAAAACACTGCATATTTGTGATATATAAAAAGCGCTGAACACGTGCGGCTTTGGCTCAGCGTCAGCCAAAGTGCGAAAGCACATTTGAATTTAGCAGTTGATCATGTGATGCACTGACCATTCTAATCACACCGGTGTTATCGTGCACACCAGGGACCAGCTAAGACTGATCACACCGGTGTGATTGCAAAGAGTTAAAACGCTGCATCCAAAACAACGCCAATACATTAAAAAGTCAGCCAATAATATCTTGCTCATTCTTGTGTTGTCAGCAAAAGTGAAGGAAACATAGCCTTTCTTGACTCTGCCAGCGACACATTCCTTGGCTGTTGACAGCGGTTCATGTTTAATCGTGTTGCGACACTGGAAACTTTTGACAATCCCAGGCAAAGAGGTCAGAACCGTCATCCTCAAAGTGTTTTCCACATCCGTACGTGGCAGGACTGCTGACGTACGGTCTGAAAGCCCGAGCCTCACCTGAGACAGATAAGACAGGATAAAACCACGAGGCGTACAACCGCCTCAAGAGCTCCGTGACCGTCCGTACTCGTGCTGAGACTCGCTGACGGGCGGATTCCATAATATCATCATATTGATGGATAAAACGAACCGCCTTTAACGTTTTACATCTCGTTTCACTCGAAAAATGTGTCACATTATGGAAGTATAACAGCTTGAGAATACCATTTTCGTGTTGACTGTAAATGAAAACGAGTTGAATGCCAATTATTCCCAGATTCCGTTTTTGATCTGTTATACGAGACAGACTGTCCAATGCCCTACAGTTATGGACTTAATTCCACGAACACACACACACACACACACACACATATATATATATATATATATATCTGTTAGAATACATTTCAATACATTAGCAAAGCACATCTGCATTTGGCCTTAGAGGACACACAAACACACACACACTTGTATCATTCTGTGGCTGTGCTACGTGTCCAGGGACTGAAAAGGATGCACACACAAACGCATCCATTCATCTTGTGAGCATGTAGGCGTGCGTATGTGTGTGTGTGACGGACTTCAAAGGCAGACAGGAATACATCTTTACTAAAGAACCCCAGCTGCTCAGGGCCATTTAGCCCTGGACCGCTCTCGCATCACTCAATCAACAAGGGACAGTCTGTTTCTATGTGTGTGCGTGTGTGAGGACCGTTCTAAATTGCAGCCCGGCTCTGATAAACAATTCCTGCTCTTCACCTCTGGGTGCATTTATATTCTACGCTTCGTTCTAGTCTCTCTCACACATACACACAAGCAGGGCAGGCGATCAGTGAGGCCGTCTGTTCGGAAGCACCTCCCTGCTGATGCTCAGGCTATGGCGGCCAGGCAGGGACATACGAGGGGCGCAGGACGTGACGTCCCACTATGAATTGGCACAGCATGTGTGTGAACGTAGATTACACCGCTGAGACTGCAACTCAGCGGAGTTATGCACTCTTGCTGGGATGTGTGCGAGTGTGACTACTTTTCCACTGGGTGCTGGTGCCCAATCTGTAACAGTTTGGTACATTTCCACCGAAGAAAAGTTGTATCTGGGTTGAAAGAATATTACAAGTCTTAAACCAAAAAAGCACTAACGTCAGTGGCCAAGGGTGTGGAATATTGTCCTCACTGCGTGAAGCTAACAAAACCACAACTCAAGATACAAAAATAGATTGCTTCCAATATAATCCAGTTGTCTACACTGCTACGATGCAACACTGACGCAACACTTGGCGGACAGTGTG
This sequence comes from Ctenopharyngodon idella, assembly GCF_019924925.1. Taxonomy (NCBI): domain Eukaryota; kingdom Metazoa; phylum Chordata; class Actinopteri; order Cypriniformes; family Xenocyprididae; genus Ctenopharyngodon; species Ctenopharyngodon idella. The sequence continues at coordinate 2,498,543 of NC_067223.1, read as the reverse complement.
GCATGCAAAAACAAAGCTACTCCAGCCACTTTATTTTTACTGTCCATCTTAAAAAATATACTGGATTAATACAAATTTAATATATTCTAAATTAGGGCTGTCACAATATTAGATTTTTCACACCACGGTTATCGTGGCCAAAAGAATTCAAGGTAACAATATATCGCAATATCTATAGAAAGTAAAAACTTTGAAAAAAACAAAACAATGTTATTAGTCAAATTCTTCTTTCTTTTGTTTATTTTGTGTTTTGCGGTCTTTTTTAGCCAGTGAATCACACCATTGCATACAACAATTACGATTGAGACAACAATTGTCTGAATTAAGAAGAAATTAAATTATTTTAAAGTATTCTATACAGTGATAAAGTCTATGTCGGTTAGCATTGCATATTAAATATGCATCACCCTTATGAAAAAACAAAGATGACTTGAAGAATACGGATAAACCATATACTGTTTGTCATAATGGTGTGTTAATTCTCTTCATGTTTAATCAGTCAAAGCGTCTCTTTCTGCATTTTATTCAGCTAAAGCGATGTCTTTGTCCATATTAGGGATTTCCTGGAACGTCACAAGTTTAGGGGCAGATTTACTAACAGCTTGCGCCAGCGCAAACCCTCTTTTGGCGGGATTTACTAAAGACACGCAGTAAGAAATTAGCGCAGAAAAGGTGTGGACATGGTTATTTTTGCGGCTGAACTTATTGCATATGCATTTGTAGGAGTTTCCCTTTCAGATGCAAAATTTATGGGAGGAGAGTATTTAAACGAAGCATGCAAGGTGATTTACTATGATTTGCGCTCGTCAATTTACTGGTGTTTGCGCCATTATTTAACCCCCCCAAAAAAGCCAGTCTTAAACCAGGCGCTAACCGGCAGATGCATTGGTCATTACGGAAATGATCCGGCTGCGTCTGTTCTTTAATTTGCATGTCGTCAGTAGATCACGCGCAGAACTTTCCACTCCCATTGGCTTTTTTTTTTGGAATTGTGCTCACGCTAATTGGCCCTGTTTAGTAAATCTGGCCCTAATACTTCTATGGGTCTCACTTGTGGACTTTCTGCGCGAGGGCGCCCTCTGGTGTTGAGTATGAATGAAACAAATTACATGAGAGGGTTTAGCGCTCCATAATGACATCACCCTATTTTGGATAAAAATACAACACAAATACTCCTCTCTAAAGATATTTGAAGGAAAAATCCATAAGTTTTTATCTGAATAAGCACATTTTTTGAGTAAAAGCCTCAAGGGACGTAAATATAACAAAACACAGAAAGGCGTCAGCAGTTGACAGGTTAATGTACCCGTTTCAGGACTAGCAAAATAATTGCAACTTACTGTCTTATCGGACAACATGATTTTGCAGAGCAGTAGTAGTCCGCCACCTATTGTACTTTGGGATGTCAAGCAAGTGCTGGCACTGTGTACTATTCATTTTAAATATCGTGATATATTGTCACACCCTTAAAATAGGTAAGAATTTTTTATATCATGGTTATCGTCAATACCGGTATATCATGGCACCCCTAATTCTAAATATTTATTGTATAAATATTATGTTTTTATTATTTATGTATATTAATTTCAAATATGATATGCGTGAATTGAATTTTATTTGTTAAATAAATAAATTTCAGATGTTGAAGCAAGTTCCCAAAAATAAGTGTAAAACTCTTAAAGAAAAGCTAAATAAAGACTGCAATGTGTCATGTTTGCTTGTGGGCAGGTTATGTATTAAACTAGTTGTTTGTGTCATTGAAAAGTCATGGAAACTCAAGTTAAGTGTGTGCGAACTGGAGTAAGATTGATCTAATTGTGATCTAATATTGTGTGTATGTGTTGCTTTAGGACACTTCAAATTGAGTCCTGTTAACTGGCACACTTTTCTTAATATAATCCACCCATTAATTGGTCATTTCAAAAGGTGGAAAAACTGTCCTTGTGGGGGAGAAAATGGAAAGCCAAATCCTTTTTTAGAGAAAATCTGTTCTAATTGGTGGACGCCACAGGGAAAGACAGTGCCAGAGAGACAGGCGGGAAGTTAACGCTCACCTTGCGACTTTGTTGGTGGAGAAATCTTTCAATACGGTCTAATTTAACAGCCGGAGCCACGCACAGACAACCTTTTCCTAAATGAAAATGGGTTAGAGTGGAGCTGAAGGCTAGCGGTGGCCATTACGGCCCAGCGGCTGTGTCAGAGGCCTTGATGAAGCTGGACCTGAGAGAGGCACTCTAACTGCAGCTAACTGAACTACAGGAGCACTCATCACCGTGTCTGAAAGCCAATCACACACCTCGGCTCTGGCGGAGATACCCGTTGCAATGCCTGTGTGTGCGCAAGAGAGTACAGGACTTGAGTAATGCTCTCCCACTCGGCCCTGACTCATCCTCCATAAGAGTGAGAGGATGGGCGGCATTGTGAACGTGTACATGCCATCTTCCTGTCTGAGTGTTAACAACTCCACAGAACCGAGGTTAACGCCTACGCTTTAGTGCTATTCTGAAACCAAGCGAGCTACTTCGCTGTCTACCGCCTACATAGGCACCATCGGAACCAAAACTAAACCTCATAAGTGACTGATTTGGAACATTACTGCACTCTATGATCATATTTATGAGGACCGGGCATGAACACCACAACAATGTCGTAATTATGAGTGGGAAACTCTTTTCAGACTTTCTGAGTTGATGCCGTGCAAATTATACAACCACAGTGGAAGCTAACTGGCATTGATCATAATTGCGTTTTAATTATTAATGTTGACGATAATTAGTTTGTATGGGTTTTACAAACTGTTTATGATGAATAAAGCTAAAGCTAAACCAAAAGCTAACCAAGAAAACACACCTCATTTAGCCGGTGAATGAGGAATCAGACTAGTGCGACCTCTTGCGCAGCCAGACCTTCAGACTGACAGGAGAAGGTCTGGACTCCACAGCAGCTTCCATTGGCCAAGGACCGCCCAGAGGACGTCTGACTGACATGTAAAGCAACCAATCACAGTTTGTTTTGTTCTGCACCATGTTTAGATGCATGAAAATGTAATGTCGCTGTCCCTACAATAACAGACCGGTGCGCAAAACTCTTGGACGTATTTTAAAGAGTCTATGCTGTGAACTTTACATACTTCACATACTTTTGAAAATCTAGCGTTTGATCCTGATAAGCGCTCATTGTCATAGCTGTAAACACAACAGCGTTCTTATTTCAAGAGGGGGTTTGGCGTCACGGCATCTTTGTTTCCAGGCGGACCACTAAAGAACGCGACACACATCTCCTGGACATCCTGTAGAATTCAACCAATCAGATGGCGACTTCGAAAAAACCTGCAGTGTTTACAGTTAAGTGTTCCATATGCATCAGACGTTCAGCCAGTGGTCTGCAGGAGGCTGGAACTAAGCTTCATGAAGCTTTGAAGCTTTACGAATCATTTGTTTCAAATCAGTGGTTCTGAGCGTGAATCAAACTGCCAAAGTCACGAGAACCATTGAAATTATGACGTATGAAATTAACACTTATGACGTAACAAAGCCTCGTTTACTGAAATCACGTGACTTAGGCAGTTTGATACGCGCTCCGAACCACTGATTCGAAACAAAAGATTCGTAAAGCTTCAAAGCTTCATGAAGCAGTGTTTTGAAATCGCCCATCACTAGATATTGTTGAATAAAGTCGTTATTTTGTTTTCTTGGCGCACAAAAAGTATTCTCGTCACTTCATAACATTAAGGTTGAACCACTGTAGTCACATGAACTGTTTTAAATATGTCTTTAGTAACTTTATGGGCATTTGAAAGTGTTAATTATCTTGCTGTCAATGCAGGCCTCACTGAGCCATTGGATTTTATCAAAAATATCTTAATTTGTGTTCCAAAGATGAACGAAGGACTTACAGGTGTGAAGCGACATGAGGGTGAGTAATTAATGACAGAAATTTTTATTTTTGGGTGAACTAACCCTTTAATAGCACATATAGGGGCTATTCACACAGAATTCTGCAAGGTTTTCCTTTCTTATTTCTTTGACTTTTGCATCTTTTGCAGTATCTTGCGCTCAAGTGAACAAACTTTTCTAGTGCCTCATTATGCTATTTTAAAGGTTCCTAATTTTGTTTTGAGAGATTGAGAAAGATATGGATGGAGAATCCAAGGCAGAAACAGACAGACAGGAAGTGAAGAAGCAAAACAGGAAGTCAGAGGCTCAAGCTAACACATTACACATGTGAGCAGGTTTACATGACGCAGCACGTGCTGCGATGGTGTGTGTGATGCATTAAAGACAGGAAACGCACACTACCTTTGCTCTGTGGTGGATTCTGACTGCGATCTCGCAGTATGTTGATCTGGTAGACGGCTCCATACGGCTCAAAAAGCTCCTTTAACTCTTTCTCGGACCAGGAGCGAGGGATCTGACCCACAAACATCTTAATGGCGTCCGGATCAGGCTGGTCTGAGTGTTCCAGGGCGCCGTTCATCTTCCCAGCTGTACCGTTACTGCAGAGAGAGAGAAAAATCAAGCGTTATGGAGTGTAAACCGTGTACACTGTGGTCTGAAAACACTGGAAGATGTAAAGGAAGGTGAGTGAGAGAGGTTGGTCTCCAAGCTCACAGCGAGATCAAATTTGGGCCGGACAGATCGACAACTGCTCCTCATTAAAGCAGGAAGACACCGAGACACAAATGCTGATTAAAATCACAACAGTGTTATTACACTCAGCATGTGTGCTGTATTGTTTGTGTGTGTGTGTGTGTGTTGATGTTGTGTTTACAGTCCTGAGCAGGTACACATCTGACTCTGTTCTAGGTTTAATAAGCTCTATTGCCATGAAAAATAACTTTGACTTGTTCCCCTTTTTTGATAAAACAAAGAAAACACATGTTTACAGCAAATTTATAATGGGCGACTACTGGGCAAGCATCGCAAATGATAAATATACACAGTGTTTGAAAGTATCATCCAAAGATCTGCATATTACTTGTGTTACTATGAGATTATTGTGATGAAATTGCTTACTAAACTTGTCTGTGCAACATACACAATTTGTCAACTCATGTCATGACAGTGTAAAGCCAAATTTGCCTATAAAGTAGTTGCACCAATAACATAAAACTTTTAGCGACAAACATTTATTTCATCCAGTACGCTTGCCCAATAGAGTTCCATTGTAAGTGAATTACTGAAAACACAATTTTAGTTTGTGTATACAAACTGAGAGACAAGCCTAAATTATGTTAACAGCATGTCGCAAATGCTGTTCATAGAGCCACAACATGAAGAATTTTGCCATCTTGAGCGACTGACTTCACCAGAATTTAACAAACTTGTGACGTGATAAAAATGGCTGAGCTGAGTCAAGGTGCGAAACAGATCCGTGTGACCCCTAGACGCCCATGATACTGGTTCAACGAGTTCATGAGGAATTTCGTGTGCTTGTTTCAGTTCCAGATGAAAGCACTCAAAGAGAGAATTATCGACCCACCACACACACACACACATACATACACACACACACACACATTCACACACATTTCCTTTTTTTCCCAGCTTACAAATAACAAAACGAGTGAACCAGCCTGAACAAACTAGTGTCTTCTCAATTTTATTTCAGTTTGGGTTTGCTGATCGAAGGCCAACCTGCCTGTTGCCCTTCAACTGATATGAAAATAAATGAAAATCAAATAAATAAATACTTCTATCCTCAGTGAAGAAGTGTAATAATTTCCTCATGAGACTAATTATCGCGCTAAGCATTCTGTGAGGAAGCCTTCTCCGCCTGTTTCAAGATAACTGCTCAAATTTCTTCCCTTCGAAACGTGCATCACTCCAAGGACATTTTGACACGAATTAAGCACTATTCTCTGTACAAAGAAGAAATGATTTCTTTTCTCAGTAAACTGTGCCAGCCTGTCAGTGTCATCAAAAGCTCATGTTCTTGAGGAAATAAGTAGATTTGAGGAACTAAAACAGATTTGAGGAACAGATTTGATCTCTCTGGCATACCCTTAAAGGGAACATAACATACAATAACATAAATACCTTCCATACACAGCCTTCATAACATACATATGAAATGTGATATAATATTTTATAATATGTAAAATAGTGATATAATATGACTGATATAATAGTGATATAATATAAATGATATAATAGTGCTGTCAAATCGATTAATCGCGATTAATCACATCTAACATCAAAGTTTGTAAATACGTGTGCATGTATGTGTGTGTGCGTGCATGTGCATGTGTGTGTGTGCATGTGTGTGTGTGTGTGTGTGTGTGTGTGTGTGTGTGTGTGTGGTGCTGTCAAATCGATTAATCGTGATTAATCACATCTAACATAAAAATGTATCTACAAACCTTTTATGTTAGATGCGATTAATCGGTTTGAAAGTGAAACTAAGCTGCATAAAAGCCTATCAGAAATCACCATAATTATGGCAATAAATAAATAAATACAGGGAAACATTTAAAAATTAAAATGTCAATAATAAAATATTGCTTAAAAAAACTGACAAAATACTTTTATAATTGTTAATTTCTAATTAATAAATGAATGTCAATTAAATATGTTAAAGTTGCGTAAAAGAAATTTAAATTTATCAATTGAAGCAACATAAGAAGTATTTAAAGAGAGGGTGAAAAGTACTGTTTTTAGTTTAAGAAACAAATATATACATGTATAAAACTAGCATTATACTTTAAATACTTACAATGTTAAGCAAAAAAATAAAAAAATAAAAGGTTTAAAAAGAAAAGCTACAAAAATGTAGAATATGTGTAGATGTGGGTAAGTGTAGAATTACACAGTACACAAATCGGTTGAATCCATCCAGAGGCCTGTATATGAATTTCTTTCCTGTGGTCTATATATATCTCCAGTACACATTTACAGATTAGAAGTGAAAACAGCCAGGAAGAAACGTTCACAAACTCTCTTTTCTCTTTAAGCCGATGAAGTGATTTGTCATTCTATTCAAAAGAACAAGGCCTAAGTTAAAGAGCAGCAACAGATAAAGAGAAAAGGTTGGAGGTAGAGAAAACAGACACAAACCTCTGGACTCGATTCATCCATCTCTTGCAGAAGGACCCTATTCTCTCCGCGGAGACGCCCAAGTCTTTGAGCGACTTAAAGGACATTTCTGCATGCACCGCGGGAAAGCCGCCCTCTCGGGTCCCCACAGCAACCGCTGCTCAGCTACCCCCACCCCAATAAATCCCCCGGCAGTTACCACGGTGATAAGGGTGCCCCTTGCCGCTGATCAAAAAGCAATAATGGTGAAAAAAGCGAGCATGACACGGGCACAGAGGCCAAGAGCCAGAAACTGACTCTGATACAGAGAGAGAGGGATGGGACTGCAAGTGTCAGGGTGTTGTGCGTGTATGTGTGCGCTTGTGTGTGTCACAATTAGTAATTGTTTCGTTCGACAAGGCCCGGCTACAGGAATACAAAGGCACAAGTCACAGGAAGCCTGTAACAGTGTGCTGTAGGACACTCGCACACACTGGCCTGGGGTTGGGAATCAAGAACCAGTTCTAAAACAGTTCCACAAAAAAAAAAATTGCTGGAATCGAATGAATTTCATGACATTCAATTTCCGTTCAAAGTTCTGAAAGTGATTCCAATGATATCTGTGCCGCTATCGTTATAGTTGTGGTGTGGACTCTGCTATTCTTTTAAATTTAGAATGATTTTAAGGACTATATCTTTATTGTTATCGCCCTCTGTATGAATGGGCCTTAAGGAGAGAAGCCACTGACAGTTTAAACACATTGTCCTTTATTTGGACCATCTTTCTTTCACTCATCTGTACTGACAAGGTAGAGAGAGAAAGAAAAAGAACCAGACACAAGGTGAAAATAAAAGTGTTTTTGTATGTGTGTGTGTTTGTCTGCCTGAATGTAAGTCCTGAGGCTCAGATTAAGTTGTCAAGTGGATCCACTACTGCCATAGCATTCTATCTCTCTCTCTCTCCTTCTTTCTACCCACTTCCCTCTCAATTTGAGTCAATTGTCTGCCTTAATGGCTTAACTAGACCTTCCATCAGCCTGGGCTGCTCTTAAGGTGTGTGTGGGGGGATTGCTGATGTAAGGAACTCTTATAGGCCGCAGGCTCACACACAATCACTCACTCATGTACTTACAAGCAAGCACAATAACACTGCAAGCCAGCGAGGCAATCATTTGTGCATCTGAAGACGACCTGGTTGGTTACATAAACGCAATATAACAAATTATGGTTGGAGACATAGTAATGGTTAGAATCAGGTTGTTTCAGGCCTGAGCATCCCTTTATAAATGGTTACATAAACTTTAAGCATTAATGGAGTTTTAAAATGTGTTATAGTTTATATTTTTATATATATTTAGTTATTTTATTTTTATTTTCAATGATATGGGGTAATGCTACATCATCTACTGTATTAACCCTAATTAAGGGAAAATGGGAAAAAAAAAAAAAAATATATATATATATATATATATATATATATATATATATAAAAATAACCATATTTGCTTACTTTTTGTTCAATTATATCAAATTTTGTTATCATGTGCACAATTTAGTAAACCAAATTAGTAAAATGTGTCATGAGATCGATTTTGTTAATTCATGGCCATAATTTTTTCCCCATGTCATGTGTGAGGCTCCATATATAAAATATAATATAATAATAATATAATATATATATATATATATATATATATATATATATATATATATATATATATATATATATATGCATATACAATTTTTATTAGTAAATGTTTAATATATTTTTTATTATATTCATAATATATAATATTATATATAATATATTTATATTTTATATATTATATATCTTTATATATTTAATATTTATAATATTTTACATTTATAATATTTTAATTATTTTATATTCACAAATTATATATACATACTGTGTGTATATGTATATCCGTTTATGTTATTCAGTGGTCAAACACTTCATCTGTGTGGCTAGTTAAAGTATGTGGACCTGAACATCTACAGTAAGAGAAATATAATAAATACAGTTATATAAAGGTACAGTGTGTTAAAAAAAATGTCACGGTGGGCTGATAGGGAGCGAAAAGAGGGAAAAAATGCAAGTAGACTGTGAAAATGAAACTAATTTGGATACAAAATCCCTCTTCCACCCATTCCACACACATTAGTTGACAGGCAGCTGGGGGGAAGTCGCAAACCTGTAATTTCCTCGGTTTAAAAAAACACAGCTGACAAGTGTGTGTATGTGTATGTAAGCAGGAGAGAGTGGAAAAGAGTATGAAAGCGTGATTTTTACTTATTTTTCCAATCATCACTAGAAGTTAACACCGCCTGTCTGACAGCTGTGCTGTCGTATCTCTCTCTCGCTGGCGACAGGTGATGCTTTAATTCCACTCATCAGTTAAGCTTTATGATCCTAATTAATCTCATTGGTCATAAAAACAAGGCGTTCTGCTCCGAGCGCTGAAAAATACTCAATCCATCCACACTTAATAGGGAAGATTTATCTCCGTTTCTCCATGGTTCATTTATCACTTTATTTCTCTGTCTTTCTTTCAACGTGTCATAATTCAGGGCTTGTCAGTCACGTTTATGATGGAGAAACCATCCGTTCAGTGACCCTGTATGCTAAATGTCCCATTTGGTGTCAAATGTGTGAGAATCAAATATTTATGACTGAGACAGTTCGTTCTGCGATTTTGTTTTAGCACATAATGGCTTTGTCTTAAAACCTAGTAAGCTGCCTTGTTCGGCATAGTAAGAATGTACAAATAATCAAATCATACATAATTGGTCATCACAGGCAAGTACAAACATTTTTGGGCATCTTCGTTATGTACAAATATCCATTTTGAATGCATTTATGCGGTTTACAGGTATATCTTAACATTCAAACTACATATTTTGGGTGTCGTAGACCCATATGAACATTTAAACAGTACAAATTTTTGGGCATTGCAGTCTGTTTGAACATTCAAGTCATTTTGGGTACATATTTTGTAATTAACACACCATTGAGACAGTATTATGGTTTATCTGTGTTCTTCAAGCCACCTCGGGTATTTTCATAAGGATAATGTATAATTATAATGCAATGCCAATCGACATCACTGTATATAATACTATAAAATATATATATATTTTTTTTTTTATTTCTATTTGACTGACTGTATTAATTTTTTTTCAAGATATCAATAGATCTCGAGATATACTGTTATTGTGAATTAGTTTGGCCACGATAACCGTGTAGTAAAAAATCTGATACTGTGACAGCCCTAGTAGGCACATACCAATACTTATTTTGAGCCATCGTAGGCTGTACGGATATTGAAATCAAACACTTTTTTCGGGGTATCATAGGCGCACATTAACATTTAAACTGTCTGCATTTATGGGCAACCTAGCCACATACCACGTATGTTCAAAAGGTACACATTTTTGGGATTGTAGGCTGTGTGACCATCGTGCAAACGTTCAAACCGTACACATTTCTTAGCCATCGTAGGCGATACAAACATTCTAATCGTACACTTTTTTGGGAGGCATCATAGGCACATATAAATGTTTAAATCATACACATTTTTGGCCAACATAGGCACCTATCAACATTCAAACATAGCACATTTAGGCATTGAAGGCTGTGCGAATGTTGTATGATGCACAAACCTTAAAATTGTACACATTTTTGGACATCATATGCCCATACAAACATTAAACTGTACACATTTTTAGTAATTGCAGGCTTTGCGAACATTCAAAATGTACACATTATTGTTGTAGCCATGTACATGCTTTCAATTATTGGGCATCATCTGTAAGTTAAAACTGCATTAAATCCTGTCAATCTTCAAACTTATGATGCCCAAAAATGCTGTCTAGATAGGCAGCTTACTAGGATCTGAAACAGCCAATGATGAGCATTTGTCCTTTCATATGTCCTGACCAAGGTAAGTAGACTTAACCACACACACACAAATTTCACACATCAAGGTCAGACAGGCAGTGTGACTCCAGGAAGATATTTCCTGTCATCACGTTCGTCAATTGTCAGGGAGATCAAACTCCGACTATATTTAGAAAAAAAATCACCTAGGACAAACTGTTTTCTGTATACATACAAAGTCAGTCAACAACAAAGAAAACCTACAAAATAAAAAAAGAATCATTTTTCAAGGTCTGAGCGGAGATATTTCCTAGCAGTCAAAATCACACAGCCAGAAAAACATGCCAGCTTAACTGCGAAGAATGACAGGCATCGGCGCGTGCGAGCGAGCGCATGTGTGAGATGTACAAAACTCTTCTGTTAATCACTCCACTTGTTAAAAGTGTGAAGGGGAGGTGGGTGCTATAGAAGTTTCCATGGTAACTCTTGAAACGCGAGGAGCCGATGTGATAAATGTCACACTTGCTAATGAAGCAGCGAGCTGGAGAGATGCTGCGCTAACGAGGAGACACACACACACAAGCCATAAAAACACAATAACAGCCTCGATTTATCGAGAAACATTTTTAACTCGCTCCATAAAAACGACATTACTTTAATTTAAAATGACGACCCCACCAGAGCACTTACTGATATATATTATTTCTAAATGGACAAGCTAAAATAAATAAATAAATAAAAAACTTTGGCTTCTGAACAGTTTTATTGAATTTTTCATAGCTGGTAAATTATAAAAATGACAAGAAATCAAAACTGACCTTATTTACTTTCTTGATAAATGTCCCTTGTCTTATTCTGCGCAATTCATCAATGCGTGATGTTTGAAGAACAAAAAAGTTTTCATATTTCTCCTCCTCTAAAACTTTCTAAAAATGTATCTTGATGAAATTAAGGCAATGTGGGCAGTAAAAACAGTATAAACCAATATTATCATAGCCTAACAATCATAAGCCAATCAAATTTGCGATGGATAACAAGCCCTACATTATAATCATTAACGCGATAGTTCACCCAAAAATAAAAATGATCCCATAATTTACTCACCCTCAAGCCATCCTAGGTGTATATGACTTTCTTCTTTCAGCCAAACACAATTGGAGTTATATTAAAAAATATCCTGGCTCTTCCAAGCTTTATAATCTCAAATCCCTTTAGAATCCAAAAAAAGTGCATCCATCCATCATAAAAGTAATCCATACGGCTTCAGGGGGGTTAATAAAGGCCTTCTGAAGTGAAGCGATGCGTTTTTGGAAGACAAATATCCATATTTATAACTTCATAAACTATAAACTGGCTTCCGGTAATGGCCGTAGCTGTACGCAAGTCTAGTTCCGGCGGAAGAGTGACCTCTGACACAACGTATGACGTATTGACGAATGTGGAAGCGTTAGAAAGAGTTTTAAAGAGAAATGTCAGAGGAGCTTGAGTTTGTTGACTAGCCCTATTTGTTTGAATCGCGAGAGGGGTCTACTCTCACCCAAGCTTACGCTACTCCTACATCCTATGTAATATGTCGGGTCAGAGGTTACTCTTCTGCCGGAACTCGACTTGTGTAAGGCAGTTACCGGAAGCCAGTAATTATAGTTTATAAAGTTATAAATATGGATATTTTTCTTACAAAAACGCATCGCTTCAATTCAGAAGTCCTTTATTAACCCCCTGGAGCCATATGGATTACTTTTATGATGGATATGCTTTTTTGGGCTTCAAAAAAATGCCACCATTCACTCCCATTATAAAGGTTGGAAGAGCCAGGATATTTTTATTAATATAACTCCAATTGTGTTTGGCTGAATGTCATATACACCTAGGATTAATTTTCATTTTTGGGTGAACTATCCCTTTAAGTTTGATTTGACTATAACGTATCGTGTTACAGAATTACTGCATGTTGCAACATATTTAAATGCATTACAAAATCCTTTTCATATCTTTAATAATGTGCAAACACTCAAGTTTACGCAACAATATATCATTTATTTTAATTGGAAAGGTGCATCGTAAAGACATAGGCCTAGTAGAAAAAAAGCACCATCACGCAACTAAAATTTGCTGCTTTTTGACAAAATATTAACTAATTCTTTAATCACTGATATCACTAATATTGCATTGAATAATAAAAAGTCAAATCAAGGTAACACATTGTATTACAAACAACATGTTTTCTTGTTAACATGTAATAGTAAAAGACTTACTAAATTTAACGATAACCCCAATATAATTAAGAACGGACAACAATGGAAAGCTATTGTCAGAAAATATCAGACAAGCCAATTATTAGCCTCTAGTTTATTCTGATTTTGTGGTTGTTTTCCACCCTTTCCATCACACAAACTAATCCATCTTAAAGTATGCATGTACACACAACTCCCATCCTCTTACAGAGTGCTGAAACAAAGCAGCCGTGTTTCCTTGCAAATGTTTATGGACTGAAGTGCTTAAGAGGAAAAGTGCTCCACAAATGACACTACACATTGCGCACTTAAACTCCTGGCTCCACACACTTTTGCTGCTGAAAGCGGCTTGAGTTGAAATCTGAGGCAACAGTGTGACAGGATTGCCAAAATCCTACCAACAGTACCATGATTTTTTATTGCCTCCCTGTTGCTATGGAAACAGGGTGGAGCTGGGGACGAGCGACTGTTGGTGCTGCGAATGGCTGAGTCGGGCCGTCCGTTCATCTCCAAAAGACACACACACACACACACACACAGGAAGAGGATGCTGTGTTATGGGCTGTCATCCAGTACTAGAGGGGTTTGACTCGGGTGTCAGCATGCATGTCGAGCAGTGTGTGTGTGTGTGTGTGTGTGTGTGTGTGTGTAGCTGGCAGGCATGCGGCAGGTGCAGAAGGTGGAGTATATCAAACATCAGGAGCAATCATAATGACCAGAAGTTGGACCACCATCAAACTTCTGCAGGTCAGCACATCCTGGCCCGCGGCTCACCTGTGTTTGTGTGTGTGTGTGTGTGAGCATCTGGATGGCAGGTCCTTCATCTGACAACACCCCATCTGCTCACCAGTCTCACTCTCAATTCTTCTCTATCACCCTTTCATTTCCTTTACAGTCTGTAAATCTCTTATATAATGTAAACTGTAGAATAGTTTCTCTGAAACTATTGGAAATTTGAACATGGGGCGTCTTTTCACTGCTTAAAGCTTGTAAGCATGATCCAAAATGAAAATTTTGGTCACATGAGCTAATAAAAAGTGTTTTGGTTCAGGAAACCTTTTTAAAAACACTTTTTATTTGTACACTTCAAGAGGTGCAAATATAACACACTTCACCTGTATAGACATATTCACAGAAGACTTTTTTGTTAAAATAAATGGCATTTTAATTAAAATGTATTGTATTGTTTAGTACAGTATGTGGGTCAATGACAAATAAGAGTGATCGAGATAAAAGAAAGGACAAATCTTTTAAAATCTAGTTTAAAACACACATGCCAGGATCTTAAAATGTATTATTGTATTCATGCTGGAAATTTTTGATACCATTTTCAACAAAAGTTTCAATTCAAGTGACTCTAAAAATGTGATCTGGTGTAACCATCAAGTAAAAACATTTTCCTTGAATATATGAGTGTACACATCTTAATCATTTTTTTTTTTTTTTTTTTTAAATAATAATGTTTTAAATAACATTTAAGGTAAAAAGTAGTTGTTGTTTTTTTACACAAATGTGACCCTGGACCACAAAACCAGTCAAAACAAGTCGCACGGTATATTTGTAGCAATAGCCAACAATACACTGTGTTGGTCTAAATTATCGATTTTTCTTTTATGCCAAAAATCTTTAGAATATTAAGTAAAGATCATGTTCCATGAAGATATTTTGTAAATTTCCTATCGTAAATATATCAAAAATTTATTTTTGTGAGTGGATATGCATTGCTAAGGACTTCATTTGGACAACTTTAAAGGCGATTTTCACAATATTTTGATTTTTTTGCACCCTCAGATTCCAGATTTTCAAATAGTTACAGTCAAACCAAAATTTATTCAGACACCTTGAACATTTCATTCATTATTACAGTTTATTCACTATAGTTTAAAAAAATGGTAATAAAATATGACAAGATCTCAGCGTTAAACTGTGTCAGAAAAAAATAATCTTAATTATGTCAGATAACACTTAAGCAAAACATGGTCAGGTCAAAGTGTCTGAATAATTTTTGGTTCCAAATTTTTTATCAATTTTACTGGTAGTCCACTGTATGAAGAATTTTTGGGTATAATATGTGACAGTTTACTTTATTTTGATATCCTCACTTACATAAATGAACTATAGTGTCCTGCACCCACTAGTAAAAATATATCAAAAATATAAAAAATGTCTGAATAATTTTTGGTTTGACTGTATATCTGAGCCAAATATTATCCTATCCTAACAAACCATAATCAATGGAAAGCTTATTTATTCAACGATGATGTCTACATCTCAATTTCAAAAAATTGACCCTTATGACTGGTTTTGTGGTCCAGGGTCACAAATATCATGAATTATTCACTGAGAAACATCATTACTTGTATATCATTTTAGGAAGTCATACAACATGGATTTTTTTTATACTTTATAATATCTGAACAAAACTACTTCTCCAAATGTTTGTTTGTTTAATTATTGATTAAAAGATTATGCCAAACTGCAAAAGGTTTTATGCTATTTTTATTTATTTCTTTATTTTTATAACAGGACAGATCACTGATTTTATTCTGCCCAAAAAAATATCCAAATTAAGAAACACCATAGAAGTATTGTATGCATTCAAGTATTTGTATGTACGAATTGCACTTTTAATCTAATTTTGAATAAATTAATATATCTGAACAAACAAAATGTGTGTCATGTCACTGACCCATGTGGTTTGTACAAATTATGTGGTTCACCCCAGAGTTTCCTGTTTACTCTTCTCTAAACAGCTCTTTTATAAACATAGAGAAGATTCTTTGCAGAAAATACTACAGATTGCCAAGCACAAAAGAAAACATTTGATTTGCTCCAGTGACACGTGGAGTTAAATTACTCCTGCTTGTGAACTAAACCACAATGCATGCCTTCAATCGTCTGCAAAACGCAGAACAGATGAGCTGTCTTTCCTCAGAGGAAGAGTGCGCCACGCTCCCTTTATTCGGTCATGTCTTCCTCTCTGCAGGTGCTCCCATTCTTAGGACATTCAGACCCTTCCAGATGCCTTAATTAGACCAGGCCTAACTTCATCACGGCTCGCCAAGTACTACACGCTGCTAGAGCGATCATTTAAAAACCGAATGGGAATGGAGTAAAGCATGTTGGTCTAATTCAAAAACGTCAATAAACGAAATGAACAAAGCTGCGCCCATGCTGTGCAGTAGCACGTATTTCCCCGGGCGTCGTAGATGTATCAGGCCGGTGAGTCACGGCAGGATTAGCCAACGCCGCGAGCTAATCTTTCACGGCCTTATTGTTCTTCTCCCTCCGCTTTTAATTCCTTTCGTCTGTCATGAGTGCCGGGGAGCGTCACATATCTCGGTTTGTCAAAAACAAAATGGCGAAAAGATGGCCGCTAACTGCCAGTCAGCATCTGTGTGGAACGTTCAGGAGTGACTAGCTTTGCAAACAAACACAAGTTCTCCCATAAAGCCGTTTATTAGGGAGGTGTGTAAAAACGCGCAGAAGTTTCATTAGGGCGCATTAGGGGAGGTGTTCGTTTTCATTACCGTTTATGGGACGGAAAAACACCGTCATTAACATCTGAACAGATGGCAGAGACGAGATTAGATGTCTATCTCTCAAGTTCTCCTTTTGCAAGAACCACCTCCGTGTTTTCACGCTCGTCTGTGAGAACAGAGTGATACTTGCAGGAGAGGAAGTAGAGCGAAAAGGGAAGGAATAAACGCACACGCAGGGCGAAAAGAAAAGAAAACATGCAAGTAATAAAATAAACAGCGGTAAGCGAGCTTGACGGGATTGAGCTCTGGTGAGCAGCATGAGCTGGCCAAATTACTCCGGCGAGGACCGCAGCATCACACACACACACACACACACACAATGCTATGACCCAAAGAGAATGAAAACGCTCTGAACATTTGGCTTCAGAGGCCGTAGCCGAAAAGCACCATATGCTGACAATATGTCAGAGGGGAACCAAGCACACACACACACACACACACACACATACACATACACACACACACATTCATTTCCTACCTCTCCACTAGTGATGTAATAAGCACCGATGCTTACGTACCAAATAAATAAAATGTAAAAAAAAAAAATCAGCCACCGAAGAAAAAAAGAAGAATGTGACCAGAAACAATTACTTAAAATCTGATACAGATGTAAAGTAGCCATTGCATGAAAAGAACCAGGTTTGACTGGATCAAAATGTAAATGACGATGCATCATACTGATGTAAAACAGCTTAAGTTTACAGCCACAATTCAAACCCGACTCCAAATACCCTATTTCCTACAATACTTAGTTCAAACCAGTTTTTGAAATTACAAAAATTAGAAGGACTGACACTCAAGTTTTGTGTGCGCTGGAGCCAGTAGCTGTATCTGAGATAGCGATAAGTGTGAGTGTGTGTGTGGTACAGGTGCATGTTAGCTGTGTTTGTGTCTCTTTATCCATGGCCCAGCGCGTTTGAAAGGAAGAGAGGAGAAAGACTGTGCGCTCGTCTAAACGCCACATTGATCTTTCACTCTGAGAATTCAGACAACCACATTAGAATTCAACATCAGAGACGGCACCGAACGCAGACTGCCGATTACAGCCGCTGACGGAGCGTGTGCATGTGTTAGCATGTGAGTGTGTGTGATATGGACCTGGAGGGTCTAAATATAGAAATGTATTCCATTATAATCCCATTATCTCATTAACAGAGCGAACAACAGACAGTATCAGTAGACTAAACATAAAGTTTAGTACACTACATCTCACACACAAACACCAAGATGGTTTGTAACAGTGTTTATGCACCACTTTTTCTTTTCCTTAAATTTGAGCAAAAACTGTGCAAGACTTGCTCTTTCAAGCTAGTTCTTTTTAATGAATCATCCTGAACTGATCCCCAATCATGATGAATCAAACTATGATTAAAAACTGATTACAGAAACACACATATAATTATGCAAGCATTGGAATATGACAGCAAATCATAATTCTTCCAGAATGAAAATCCAAGCTGTTCGAAGAACAGGATGATCAGACAAAGAGCAAGAACTGCTGAACAATGGCGAGTAGATTAAAAAATTCTGTTTAAAGTCGATAGAGTCAAATTTTGAGAAAAATCGAGTTAAAGTTTTCTGAAGGTTCCAAAACAAAAATCACCCAGCAACCATACCTTAAAATTCCTGTTAATAACATCTAATTTGGCACACACACCTTGTCAAAACCAAATATCTATAGGAAAATAAATATATTAAACTTTTTTTTCAATATTTTACTACAATATTTCAAAGTACTGTAATTTTATTTATGTGTATATCGGGATTGTGCACTGTCTTTGTGCGTGCGCTTCGAATCTGTCAGTCGGCGCGAGTAAGATTGATTTGTTTACATCAGAATGAGTTTCAATCACATTTCATTGGTTCAGACTCATGACATCAAAAATTCGCTATGAATATTCACAAAGCTGGAATGCTGCGCTTTAAAACGATACCAAACTTGTGCTGAGGGGAAGCGCGAGTGGTGAAGCGAGCAGAGAAAAACGACATTTTTCATGGACAAAGGAAAGGTACTCCTCTCAGAAAACACACAAATAAAGATACTTTTAGAGGTTTAATTGCTATTTGGAGCATTTGGATCGGTGGACGAGGGCTTAATGAACTCATTTTTGTGAAAACCTAAAATTTGACCAAAATCTACATTTTTGACTTGTTTTGCCTGAAGCTCGTAATTAGTCCGTGCACATTGCGACTCATTTGCCACTACGGGTCATATACATATATAAGAGAAAGCTAATACATTTTAATGAAAGATTATTAAGCATTTTAACATCTACTAAGGAAGCAAATGGGGTCAATTTTGATTTCATTTTGTCTAGTGGAAGTAAACAGTGAGCTATATATAAGGGACTGCAGTGGGCCGGGAGGGAACAAGGAATGAGAGGAAGAAAAAAAGAGGAGAAAAGAAAGATGAGAAGAAGCATTCATGGATTAATCCAGTAGACAGATCACAGCACCTCCGTTCCTGTCGGCTCTCTCCTGCTAAATGTTTCATAAACCTTATTCTGTGTGTGCATATGTGTGGGATCCACAGAGAGGTCTCTATTAGACTGAATCATTTCTCCACAGAGTGCCCACAAATCTCATGGTTATTCGTGCTTGTAGTACATAGGACATCAAAGTGAAGCATGCAAATATTTCTATGTGTGAGTGTGTGTGCGTGTTTGTAGCTGTGCGCTCTCTGGCCTGTTCAATGTACTCATAATTAAGCGTGCTGTGTGCTAATTGAAGGTCTATAAATCGGCATTTTGGCCCTGGGCTCAAGGTCAGACACCTGTACGGCGGTACTGATTGGGATCAAACTGTTTTCGCAGACGCTACTGAATTACAAACGTACATGTAAATACAATACTGGCAGCTGGCTAAAAACGGTGTTCGGCTCTTGTGTCCTTTGATGACGACGCAGAAGCAGGTCTCGATTAATGAGTTCTCAATTCAAAAGGGCTGCACGCAATTATTCACCATCACACACACACACCTGCACGTCAGGTCAGAAAGACAAACAAAAGACCGAGAAGAAAAGCAGATGTGTACGAGCCCAGGACAGATGGGACTGAAAGAGGGCTAAAAACACAGGTCTTTCTTGGCAGATGTGTGTTAGAGAGCGGATGAGCGTGGGAAAAGATGTAGAGATCACGATGCGTAGACAGATCAATGGGATTGACTATAGAGCACTTTGTTAAAAGTAGTTAACTCGCAATCCCGCCACAGGCTATATGTAAAAATGGCATTATCTCTTATGTGGGAAACATCTATCTTACTTTTGCGCATTTGGACAAACCCATAATTTTGGTTTGTATTTTACAATATATACTGTATATATAATTGATCAGACAAGCCTCTTTCTAAGACAGTCTATAAGCGAAGTTGCCACGCAGGTCGCCACCTGTGAACATCCTGAGCAGCCAACACCAACAAGCCTGTCTGTTCTCTCTGGCCAATCAGCATTGAGCATCGATCTATCCATCTCCTCCCCGAGTTCTGCCACATTAAACTGACCTCCGCCCTGAATTTCACACCGCCGTCAATCAATAGCTACATTTCCCCCGAGCGTCTCAACCTTGGCTCAGAATGACAGAAGCATCTGAGACAAAGAGAGCTCCAGTACAGTACATCAGCTTTGACTTCCAGATCACTGAAGACAAAGAAGAAAAATAGAGCGGGACGGAGATTGACGAAGTGATTAGCCAGATGTGCAAGTCTGTTCTAAACATCACAGATCTTTAAGGTTAAGAACATTTGCCCAACATGTGTGCTTGCATTTCTTGGGCAGTTTCCATGGGTAACTGCTGGGTGGACCAGCACTACGACGACAGATGTGTTCCGTCACCCTTTAAATCGAATAATGCTAAGTGTCTCCGCTCAATTACCGACCTTCTCAAGTATCTGGGTTCTCTGAGAGTATGTACATGTGTAAAATGGAATGGGTTATGCTATAGCAACAGCTGTAGGCTGTCTACTGCTAACATTGGCAACCGCATAGGGGAACCTCATCAGGGACTGAAACGCTATACATGGGCAGCGACAAAATAGTGCTACACACAAGAACTGCACGAGAGATGCAGCACACACTCGATTCCAATGGATTTTGATGTTAGCATGAAGTTTAAAAATACATAAAACACAAATATTGGGTAAAATATAAAAAAAAAAAAATAGCTGATGCAAAAATAATTTTGTCCCTCATGTCTTTCCAAATCTACTTTCTTCAGTGGAACACAAAAATATATTTTTAAAATGTTTCATCATTGTTTTAGACCCCATTCACTTTCATTGCTTGGAAAAGAAGAGCATTCTTCAAAATATTGTCAGCAAAAGAAAGAAATGCAAAGAGATTTGTAATGACATGAGAATAAATAACAGAATTTACATTTTTGGGTGTACTATCCCTTTAAATTACAGCTAGATAGGCAGCTCACTAGGTTTGAAAAGTAGGACGTAGATATGTTTACGTGACTAAATGCGGACACAAGTGCACAAAGATACACGCACATAATCTGACAGAGAGCTGGGGGGCCGTCCATCCCTTTTACTGTCTATGTGTGTGAATACGTAGAAAGGTCAAAAACCTGCTGGATTGCATACATGTATGGGATTTTATACGAGTGTGTGTTCATGCAAAAGGTCAGCGTCCTAAAACTGCCACTCAACAGGGGGGCTTGACTTAAGCACAACTCGTGCCCAGGAGGAAAGGTTACACTGTAAGATTATAGAGTTCTGCTTTACAATAGAAGGGTTATTAATTTTACTCTCTACCAGAATGAAACATGTCCATTAAAAACTCTGTTCAATGATGTTCAGTGTTCCATGATATTGATGTATTCAATGAGAAAGAAAAAGGTAGTCTTCCTGTGCAGATGACTAGATGACTGATAGGTCATGGAAAGGTTAAAAATCCTGCTGACATGATTTAAAACACACGGACAAAAATACAAACAAGTCAGTGTGAACGTTTTTGGATTTTGAAAACTATGGTTGAGAATCAAGATTTCATTATTTTTTCATATTTTTAAAATACCGGAAGCAAATTATTTGGATCTGATAACATTTATTTAATGTTTGATTTGTTTCACTGAATAGTAATATATATATATATAGAGAGAGAGAGTTTTCCAACTGCTTACAAGTTTACAGTGTGAACTGAACATGATGAGAAAGAATTACTGTGTGCTGGAAAAGTACTAAAAGAATCTTTAATAGAATTGGTTATGTGAAATTGGAAAGCAGAATCATTACATTTCTGACAATTCCATCCCTAAACAAAACAGCAATTTGAGATCACAGACTAACGCTCACAGCTGTGAAATAGCTTTCTTCCTTAAAACATTATGTTTAACCACAACTGCAGTACTGTCAATCTCAGCAAAGCATGACATCACCGCTGTCAAATCCTGGCAAGCTGATGATCTGATGAAAAACACTGTAAAGATTTTCCTGCAACTCATGCGACACCCGAATCTGGACAACATCATATTTGACAAAGAAATTACGGGCAATGACAAGCCATTTTTAAATGAATGTGTGTGTGGGTATTTGAGTGAGTGCTGATGTGAAGTTTTGAAGTGTAAATTTGACATTTTTTAAACATGGCTTCAACATTAATCAAGCCACACAAATTACCCAGCATCAGAGAAGAGATTGCAATTATAACAGCAAGAAATGAGCTATCAACTCACTGGGGGACTGAGCGACAACACACACACACACACATGCACACACACAGAGCAACACTCCTTTATATCATATAAAATTAACCGATGGATGTTACATCATAAGAGTGCAACACACACACTCATTAAAGAGGTCACACGTGATTCAGCAAGAATTTAAAACGGCAAGCACAGCAATGAGGTGTCATTAGAGATATGTGCACTAACAAATAGCTGGCCAAGGTTTAAAATTAAGACAGACAGAGTAAACCTGGCCAGCTCTGTTGCAAAGAGATGTCTCTATATCTAGTGCCTACATATAGGCAACTGCTTTGTAAGACAGCAACCCAACCGAAATGCATAAGTAACTGAATTGAAAGACTCTGTATAAGCAGTAACTCGGCAATATTCGCTGATATTAAAATTCTAGCAGGTAATTATATTCATGTTATTGCCAATTAATGGCACATATTAAAATCTATACTATTTTGTCAATCAATAAATCAATAAACGAATAAATACTAACAACTAAAACGCGATCATTTTGAATTTAGTAAAATAAAATAAATAAATAATAATTAAATGCTGAAAGTGAACTTTTAAATAACATAATATACAGTAGCAGGGGTGAATATCTATTCATTTTGAGATCTGAAGAAAGAAGTCTATTTGAACGAAAAAAATATATATTATTATAATAAAGATGTTTTGGATACCATATATATACCTTCAAATAGCACTTAATATATGAAATGCACAGGAGCCTTGAATCACAATGGATGCAAATAGAGTTTGATGTTAGCATGTTGCTAAGCTAATAGCTCGAAACTCTAATAAACATGAATATTGGGTAAAATAGACTATTGTAATGAGAAATAAATATATCCCTGCAAATAGACATGAAATGTATGGGAGCCTTGACTCACAGTTGATTCAAATGAAAGTATATATTGTTAGCATGTCGTTAAGCTAATAGCTTGATACTCTAATTAAAATAGACAGTTCAAGTATTATATAAAATGCTATTTGATTTCTGTTATAATCAACATTTGTATCAAATCGCCTGCCATCTTGGACTTTTTTCACTGATCATATCACAATGCATTCTGGGATTGTCTATACGTGAAGGATCTCATAAAGGAGCATAATGTTGCTGCTATCAATTGGGTCAGACTTTGCTTTTATATTGATCCTATGACACCTTAAAAAGATGTCTAGGTAGGCAGCAAACTAGGTTTTTGAGCTAGTGTCAGGATAGAGACAAACAGGAAGACACAGAGAGTGCTGAAGATAAAGATAAAGGGAGTGAGTGAGCAGGCTGCTAGAGTGGTATAATCAGTCAGGAGAGGTGGTGAGTTAAATGAACGGGTCTCTGTGTAACCGCACACTGAACAGTGCCATTTACTCTCTCTACAGGCAAACTCACACATTACACAGGCTGGCTTTTTCTCTCTCTCTCTCTCCCTCTCTCTCAATAGCATCCTTCACCCCATTTTTATCCTTGACTCTTCCAGATCTTTCTATTCACTCTGTGCCTCTCTTTCTTCTGTAGTGCATTTGTCCTCATGGCTGCTAGTGAATCAGTCAGCAAGAAGCCGGAATTAAATCTATACAGCAGAACACACACATTTCCTTGGCTTTATATAAAAATAATAGTAGTCTATGGTATGTCACCCCTGAGATGAGCAGTCAAAGGTGATTCTTGGTGAAACTGTCGGTCTTTATCGTCTGTTTAGGCCTTGGTAAACTGTATACTTGGCAACTACTTTCCTACCTTGCCATTCTATGTCAGTTGTTTCACCCCGTAATCCCTTTCTTCACACAGAAAGTTCACATAAATCAACCATTAATTTTTTTTTGCTTTTGTTTTATAAACTAGCTGTGTAATAAGAGACATAATGTACAGTCAGTCTGCCATTATCAGACTGCCATAATAATAAACTCCTTCAGGATTTTCTTTTTTCTTTTTTTCACAATTATAACTGCATATTATCCCTTACATAACTTATTGTAATTCAAACATTTAGCATAAAAGCCAGTTATACCAAGAACGATAACAATGAAGATAATGATAACTACATTAGCATAGTGTCCACACCAATGGACAATAACGTTTTGCTTATTACAAGTATGCAGTGATATTTAAATAGTATTTATATACTATCATAGTATTTATTTATTTTGAATTAGCTTTTATTTTTATATTTCAAGTTCATACTAAATTTATTTTAAAGCTGCAGTCCGTAACTTTTCTTGGTTAAAAATTATCCAAAATCATTTTTTGAGCAAGTACATGGTTTAATTCAGTTTAATTTCAGCTTTATTTCTATGACTACCAAAAACAAATTTTAAATAGTTTTAGTTTTAGTTTTAAATGCTCAAGCTCTTTAAAGCTGGGTGGATTCTAATCACTAATTTTTTTTAAATCTTTCACCAGCTGGAAAAAAAAATAATTCTGAAAGAGATTCCAACGATACCTTTCCTTTGTCTTTTTATCATTACAGCTGTGGTGTGGACTTCCCTAATCTAATAGAATTAGAATATTAAAACTTTATAGTTATAGTTATCATTATTGTTATAGTCCTTGGTGTGAACAGGCCTTAAAAAGTAATATAATGCAGCACAAGTAATTACAAGATTGTTGACAGCGGCTCACGGTAGATTGCACTCTGGGTCTGAATGGCGCTGAAATCACATGGAGGCAGAAGTGAGCTGATGTGCTTGTGCTTCAGAAGGGAAGGAGCGTTTTTAGGTCACATCCAGCCCTCTTTCTCATTATGTGTCCCCTGGGCTGACCCAGTCAAGCCTTAATGGTGGAACAACAATGGAGTGCATTGATTAACTATACCACTAATGAAGTGAAAAGGAGTCAATACACACAAACTCTCTCTCTCGCACACACACACACGTTTCTCTGCTGAAGAGTTCAAGTATGTTGGATACTGCTGTGGGTCTGTCAAATGTCTCAAACTGCTCAGATTTGCCAAGATACCAAGATCTGCCATCAAAACTTGAAGATCTCAATATAAACTCAAACATTTTTCTCCGAAAAACAAATTATCTGGATTATTCACATTAATTTTAAAGCTCTAAACTCATACATTGTCAATAATTGTCTCATTTGAGTCTATTCCTATTTCTCCTGAGGCATTTTAGGAGGAATATCACACAAAGTTGATACTTAAATGAAACATAACTGATATAACTTAAGCCCCCTGAGCTATGAAAGAGCAATACAATTTCCTAGAGTAACAGTCTGAGAATGAGTGTATGTGTGTTGTGTGTTTGTGTGTGTGCGTGATGCAGACATCGATCAACATAAACAGCCAGACAGCAATGTGTCATGATTCCCCATGGAGAGGCAACCACATCTACTAGAGTAACTAAATCTACAAGCGCGGCACTCTCGATCAAAATACCCACACACACTTCAGCCACTCTGCACTGTGAAGCATTATCATAGCTTTAGTAATATCAGTCCACAGCCGCATACATTCTCTAACTGCCCCTACCAGCACAATATCCTCCTCTGCTGCGTTATTCACTGGTCTAGTGCTTCAGTTAAATGCAGGAAACTGCCTCTGATGTGAGTATGTGTCATATGTCCTGCTCTGTGGTTCAGTTCTATGTGTTGTTTAGTTGACGGATCAGTGAAACAACACAATGACACATCACTGTGTCAGCTTGGCTCTCCACAACCTCTCTGATCCAATGACTGGTTGTATGTAAGCTGTGGAGATGTACACACATTATAAAATTCTATTTCTCACAGTATTGCATAGTTTTGGCCGACGCTGTTCACGTGAGCACCATGACGCATGCGTGTGATGCTGACGCAGGAGCCGGCCAATACAGAGTCAGCGTTCAGACGTAAACACGGAAGTTTTGCACTGCATCAACTGCGTAGGAGACTGACAAGGATGAGGAAAAATTGCTGAATAAAGTCGTTATTTTTGTTTAGTTTTTTCGCGCACAAAAAGTATTCTCATCGCTTCATAACATTAAGGTTGAACCACTGTAGTCACGTGGACTATTTTAACAAAGACTTTTCTCTGGACCTTGAATATGGTCATTTTGTTGCTTTTGGGAGATAAAAAACCTCTTTCGGGTTTCATCAAAAATATCTTAATTTGTAGAAGATGAATGAAGGTCTTGCAGGTTTGGGACGACATGAGGGTGAGTACTTAATGACAGAAATTTCATTTTTGGATGAACTAACCCTTTAAGCAAAAACAACAAAACTACATGTCATCGTGACAGCTTGGCTTGTGCCGGCCCCTCTGGTCCATTGATTAGCTGTATGTACTTTTGTGACAGTACAGTATGTACTGTATGTGACTATTGCATTATTCTACATCTAAAGATGTTCTGCTAGTTGCTGTGACATCCTCATTTACCTCCACCTTTATCTCAGTCTCCACAGAGTTCCTATGAATATTCCTCTGTATAAAGCTATCAGAGAACTCTTTCTGCGAAATGGGTTATGAAAATAAAACAAAGGCAGTTTAGGGGTGATATGATATGCCTTGAGGGATCGAAACGTTCTTAGGGTTTTTTCCAGCTTTGCTGGAAGACAAACCCACGACGTGCAGTCCCTGTGCGCATTACATAATCAACTTCAGCCCTAACCACCAGCAGATGTTAGCCGTGTAATCTCACTCACTCGCGTCCAAGTGAGACTGGCTGAGCTTTTCCTGTGTGTACGATCCCTTTCATACACATAAATTTGTGTCTCTGTTCATGGGCGTGGATCACAGGGAGAATGAATGCTGCACGCTGATTGGTTAAGCAGCAACACATGGTGACCTAAGCCAATCAGTGGCAAGCGTAGCAGAACAATGAGGGATCCTCCATTTAAATGTGAATGCAGTGCTATTATCCAGCTGGGTATGTGTGTGTGTGTTCAAGTCTCTTACTTACATCATTATCCTGGAGAGAAAGAAAATTAGAAAGACAAACGACAAAAGAAATAAATGGGGTACAAACCAAATTACCAGTTTGGCCATGTTGATTATGCAGATTCTGAAATATCTGTTATTTTCCTTGTACTCTTTCTCTCTTGTTAAAGACACTGTGAAATCCAAAGTATTGTCTTAAATTTGGGCAGCCTGATTAAATGATGTAACAAAAAGGAAACTCACAAACTGATAAATTCTTCACTGAATGAACTCACTGAATCAATCAGAGGGGTTAATGAATCAACATTGACTCACTTACTGCACAGTATGTTATCATTACTTTCAGTGATGTCTGTCTGGAAATGAAGCACGTTTGTGAAAATTAAACAATTCAAATAAAAACAAAAAAGCCTTGCATTATATAATAACTGCATCAGATATTAGTTTGATTGAAATATACATTACTGTTTTACATGTATACATTTTTTGATTAGTTATTTTTAGTTGTATTTTTAGTAGTTATTTTTAGTGTAGTTTAGTTTAGTCATTTCAATGACTTCTATAAAAATGATATAAATCACAATATAAAAAATAATCAAACCAATTTAGGCATATTGTGATACATCTTGTAATGCCCACTCCTTGCTAACTTTAATGGAATTTAATTCATTACCATATTCTCTATATAGGATTCCACTGTGAGTTGAATCTGCATCAAAATGGAAGGTTAAGTTAAGCGCAATGCATTGTTGAATACTGTATCCCCCACAGAGTGCTGTCATATTCTGGACATTTCAGCAAACGCAGCAGGTTATTCGCTTATTGCATGCATACTGCAAAAGCAGCCGCAGTAGTATGGTAGAACGCCATTCAGAACATACCCAGTGAGTCTGTTTTCAGAGGGCAGCAGTATATAGTGAACACACATTCACTCAGACACAGCCTGAGGGTAGGCACAGACAGAATCACTCCATTTTGCCCTTAACAGCATAGAGAGGCCTGCGAGCTCGCAGTAGATCAAGCGTTGCAATAAAACAGTCAGGCCTACTTGCGCAAACTTTAACTGAGCCTCCACACACACACACCAAATTCTATAACCCGGTATAACACACACATTTATCTTTCTCTCATTACTCTATCATCATAGTCCCCACAGCAAACACTCCTGCATTCTTATATAACCGATCTGTTTGATGAGAGAATGGGAGCAAAAGGGAAGAAAAGCATGGGTGAACACTTATGTGGATCTTGTATTTTTCCTCCTTCACATCAGAATGCATTTTCTGGTCAGAGTCAAGGTTGGCCGTGACAGCACTCTCCCAAAAGTCTCTTCGTATGCAGTGGCCTAGTTTCTTCAGGGTAAGAGAATTAGAGAGAGACACAGTGAAAGCGAGCGCAAGGTGGGATCGGTGTCATACACTGCTACACTCCGTCAAGCTTTGGAGAGGCGTCAGTACCGTAACTGTCCAGAGGAGGTGAGGTCTGTCTCTTATGCCAGCTCAGAGATCTGCTGCTGCGCCCATGGCATCTCCTGGCACGAAGCCCCGCAGGGCTGTTTGCCCATCTGGGAGGTTGGCTGAAGGGTTTGAGGGCTTTGCGGCAGCCAAGGTTGATGACCTGATGTGGTTTAGGGGAAGTGCACAGGCGTGCTGGGGGTCCCAGTGATGGGACTTTGAAAAACGATTCATGAATATTGAGCTTCATCAGCATAAAAGTCTCACACAGCCAGAATATTGCAATTGAGCCAGACTTATTCTAGCCAAAAATCTGGGCACTTAAGCATAAAGAGGCCTACTGATTGACAAGCAAAGTGACTAACCAAATTATTTAATGTTACTTTCACACCATAGCTTTCCAATCATTCCTAGGGTGTACAATCGAGCTCCTGGCGGGCCACTTTCCTGCTCCAACTCCAATTAAACACACCTGAACCAGCTAATCAAGGTCTTCAGGATCACTAGGAACTTCCAGGCAGGTGTGTTGGAACAGGATGGAATTAAACTCTGCAGGACATTGGCCCTCCAGGAGCAGTATTAGACACATCTGCTTTATGCAGTCTTGCTGGGTATCCTCATATACAGGGAAATCTCAATGATATAATACACAGTGTAAATATTAGACATCAAATGTTGTGATTGGCTGCTATTTTGTCATGCAGCAACCAATGTAGCCCAATTCACAACTAAAAATAACTGTAATAAATTCACAAATAAATGACTTGTATGAGTCGGTTCTTACAAATTTGTTTAAAATGACTCCAGTTTGAATCATTCCAACTAAAGGCCCAGACATACTAAACCAACATCAAAGAACCAAAGGAGGCAAAAAAAGACTACGCCTAGACCAAAAGGTTGCGCTTGAACACAACACAAAGACTGTAGCCAACTAGTATGTACATTCTCTGCCAGCATAAGAGGAAACACTCTCCATACCAGCAGGTGGCAGTAGTCTGTATTCATCATTCACTGGAAGAGATAGGTCTGTGGATCTACAAATCAGAAAAACAAAGCAGCATGTGTGCCTTCTTGACTTTGTAGTTTGCTTGCTTTTGCCACTTCCATTTTATTTCTCATACACACTGAACAGCCAATCAGAGTGATTTCTCTCACCGTCAGGCTCCGCCAACGACTGAACATCCTTAAAAGCCGTTGGTACAACTATTGCCAACAATGCAGAACATACCGCAAAAAAAATGGGCTGACAGATGCTCAACAACGGCCCAAAGTTGGCTGACGAAGTGTTCCAAATCTGTGCATTCAGACTTCCTAAAAATGTGTAAAGCCAACCATTTAGATTGAAGCTTGCAATTTTGAGTAAGTTCTTGTGTTCCATATGCATCAGACAGTCAGTGAACCGTCTGTGGGTGTGCCTAGGCTATTAGCATACTTTTGATGAGAAACAGGACAAATCCACATACAGGGATTGGACACCAACAAACCCACACATTTACACACAGGTGTGAGGCGTGGATTAGTATGTTAGAACGTTAGAGTCGAGCTGGAAGGCTTTTGTTGAGGGCTGCCAGGTTGTTGAGTCCTTGTCTGTGTGAGTGTGTGTGTCTAAGTGTATTTGTGTGACTTTTAGCGCAGTGATGGCTGCCTTTTAAACAGGCAGCAGAAATAAGCCCTCAAATGTTTCCCATAATCCCACATTCCGCTCCCTCTAGCTGCAAATAATGAGCTCTCCTTCTGAAGAGCCCAATCAAACAAGTAAAACATTTGAGAGAGAGAGCGAGAGAGAGAGCACGAGGGAAAGGGAAGACATGACAACATGGGAATGAAAAGAAGCAGAGAGAGGATGCAGAGATTATGGAACGTTAGAGAGTGAGCAAGGACCAAAAAAGACAAAGGGAAAGACACGAAGCGACAGAGTGAGCAAGAAAAAGATAGCAAGGGAAAGGCAGGGAAAGACAGAGGGAAAAGGTCCGTGGAGACTCATTGAGGTAAGCCTTGACTTTGGCAAATGCAGCCACGCAGATGGAGTGAATAAATATTGGACAGGGATCTCACATCACTTACAGAGAGAAAGAGGAGGGGGGGTTATTGGGAAAGAGAAGAATCGAGAGGGAAAACAAAAGAACGATCCAATGCAAAAGAAATCAGTGCACACAAGCAAGTCCAAATTGTTGATCATTTGAGCCGCCAAATCAACATTAAACGAGTAATGCGTTCTGCATCTTTGACTTATTGACTGTAACACTAACAGTGCTTAAAAGTATTTGCTATACATTTCCCATTTAAAATAACTAAGTATGAAATAAATCAAGTTTTTACCACTTTGTGTAATGGCTAACAACACCCTAGAGCTATTTAGACTGTTTTAAGGCATCGTTCATATCCCCTGAAGTGATGAAGCACCACTCACACAGAAATCAGTTTTGGATTCCTATTGAAATGACTGGATTATGTATGTATTATTATTTTAATAAATAATTGTAATAACTTTAAATAAATATTATTTCAATATCAGAGTCTGAACTTTCTGCTTATAACAGCAAAAATGCAGAATACATGATTAAATAGTAGAGATTTGAACTGACTCTGCAGAACAGCTGAAATTGAATTGACAGAAAAAAAAAATGTTATAGGTCTCTAAAGCAACTAGAAAAAAAATCTTTTTTGAAACGCCAATAAACACGTCTGTTTCCATTTTGTGTGTGTGTGTGTGAGAGGGTGTTAGGAAGCGAGAGATTTCTATGGTTCCAAGGCCACAGGGGAGAATGTTGTTCGTCAAAGAACTCTAGACAAACACTCCTGCCTTGACTGTAGTCAGCTTTTCAGCAAGTGAAAGCCATCATCACGAGTGCACGCGTGACCATAGACAGAAAGAGAGACGTGATGCTTGTCTCTCAGTAAAATCAGAGTGGAGTGTGCATAAGATGAAGACACAGCGTAAACGAGAGAAATGAAACATAGTGACGAGATAGACAGCAAATACAGACAAATAAAATAATTAGTCCTCTAAATAAGTGCTGGTGGATTGCAGATCTGTTCTAATCAGGTCTTAAAAAGCAATGGCAAAATTCAAATCATACAATACAACTACATAATCATGCATTGAATAGCAAAATAAATAGAACTAAATACAATAAAATAGGCCTAAATCCCAGACTTGGGGAAGGAGGCAAAAACAGTGTGCATTGCTTCCAGTTCAAGTCTTTGTATGTGCTTACTTCGTTAAATATTAAGCTGTTTTATTCAAGATGCCTTCAAAGGAGCTTCTAAAGATTAGTATAACCAATGTCCATCGCATATGCAGGTTGATATCTAAAAGTGTTTTATTTTTCTTATTCTCACTAGCATTCAAATATTAAAATAGAACAAAATCCCGACAATAAAAAATAACTAGCTAAGTTAGCTGATTACTTTGAAAGTCCATAGATATTGCTGGCAGTTCATACTGCTGTATCAACACTTACTCCGACAAGCGGATGCGATGAGACCTTTTTTCCTGTTTGTTCATGTGATGCTCAGACTAAAGGCTATCAGAGGCTTCACACATATGGGCCGGCAAAAAGCGCAGGCATGAGGGATGTAGAAACACGTTGCAACATTATAGTGCTAAAAGGAAAACATTGGCCTTGAATTTGAAAAAGTCAAGTCTTTGTGAAATCCTTTCAACATATACACACACATTCACTGGATGTGCAGGGCTACTCCCTGCCTAAAATACTATTGCACTGTAAAACCTAACAGTGAAATTAATGAAATGAAATGAGTTCGTTTCACTCAAATAATATCGAAAGTTCATTGTACTTAATAGAAAAAAGTTGCGTGAACTCAAAATTTGATTGTAGTAAGCTGAACTTAATATGAGCAGATTTCTACTTCCCAGCATGCTTTGCGTCAGACTGTATAAGGAAAATAAATGTTGAAATTAAGTGTTATTTGCGTTTTTAACAGGGAGACATAAATTAGTGTTTAATGTTGTGTTATGCTGGGATTTACAGGGGGTTGTTAGTTTTGTAGGTTACCACTGTGGTGAAGAGTAGAGCCCGTGGTTAGGTTGAGGATGGGCTGGAAAACTTTTAAGACCACATATATTGTATGTTTTTTGATTATATACACGCAAGTATATAATGACAGTCTCTTTGATAGTAGGTCCCACTTTATATTAGGTTGCCTTAACCAATATGTACTTAATAAGTACATATGTACCTTTTGTGTTCATACTGTATTGCAAAACACTTTTGCTGCTATTGAGGTGGGACACGGGTAAGGTTAGGAACAGGTTTGGTGGTATGGGTAGATTTAAGGGTGGGTTAAGGTGTAAGTGTAATTATAAATGTAATTGCAGAAATTAAATACAGATGTAATTACATGCAGGTATTTTTTAAAATATAAATACAATGTAAACACATGTACATACACAATAAATGCATTGTATCAAATTATTAATTTAAATGTAATTACATAGTAGTTAAGTCCACCTAATATAAAGTTGGACCTAATGTGTTCACAAAAATGTTAAGTTCTACTAACTTAAAAAAAGGGTTAGTTTACTTAAATATTTTGAGGTAATAAGTTTCCTCAAATGTTTTGAGTATTCTGAAGTTTTACAGTGTGGCATCCACATTTGAGAAGGCTTTTTGACTGGGACATCAGCCATTTAAGGAAGCAGTTATTGCATTTTGATGAAAGATTATGAAGACAAATATATTAATAACATGCACCGATGAATCATGCACAATAAGACCAGGAACGTGTATTAAGAAAGTAAACAGGGTCAATTCTGATTACATGATGACTTTAAGGTTGGCTGATTGTGTGCCACAGCTCCTCACACTCATTAATCATCCCTTTATCTTCCAGCAATTTCTGGAATGAAACTGCTCCCTGTAAGTGCTGGAGGCATCTCTACCCTCCCTCTGTCTTTCCTGTCTTTCTTCCCTTCAGTTTATGTCTCATGTTCTAGGTTGACAGCAGATGTGAGGAACCACTCAAACAGGTCATGGGTCAAAGGGTACAGACTTCCCAAAGTTTTTGTCTGTGAACATAATTGTGGAAAAAGTCACCCATTTTCCTGAAGAGAGAAAAAAAAACCTAAGTCAAAATTCAAACTCAATCTTGCCAAACAATATAAGTGTTTCAGAAATCAAATCAACTACTAGCAATGTAATTTTCCCACATAAAAAAACTAAATTATAAGTTACATTAACTTGACAAACTTCTTTTTGTGCTTATTTGTGTCTCTTTTTTCATTCTAGGAAAAGCCTGTATATGGAAGCCTGTTTCCACCAAAAAGTAATTGTAAGATAAAGATTAAAATAATAAATAGTCAATTGTGTGATATAAAATCGCTATTGTGAAATAGAAAGTTGTAACGGTGAGTTTTGCATGAGCAAGAAATGTAAAAATCTAGCTCCTTCCAGAAATTTGCTTCAATTTGCATCATATTTGCAAAAAATATTCCTCCATATCGCCAACATCCCCTCCCACCGATCCTCCGACACAACCTCCAGTGGGATGGAAAACAAGTTCAGTGAACCCAACACTGGAACTCTCTCTCATGTCCCGCACACACAATAAGAGCTTCTTTGTGTCCTGGAGGACTGCTGGAGTGTTCTCAGATCTAAAATTAAGTTAGCCTGTCAAATGACTTCACTTTACTGCAAAACAAAAAGCCAGAATCCAGAATCAACAACAAAGTTGGCAGCTGAGGTGGCTTATGACAGGCAGAAATGTAGACTGCGCAGTTGGGGATTTAAGGGACAGGTGTTTTATATTCTCACTCGAGTGCGTGTGTGTGTAATGTTTCTCTGGCAGAGAGGTGAGCGGCTTATCACGTAGTGAAGAGAGAGATTAGCAAGTATTCACTCGCTGGAACACGGGCCAGCTGGATGCGGCCCGTCCACCTTCTTACGTGTGTGTGTAATGGGAGACTGATAGCAACACCTTGTCACAGAAGTGCTAGTCCATGCTTATGGTGAACTCACCTGTCAGCGAATTCACCTACATGTCTTGATGTGAGAAAAGAGGCATATGGGGACAGCAAGAATACAAAAGAATAAACCTGGGAGCTGAACACAACAGAAAGGCCCGTACACAGATAAAGAGAAAAATTCATGAGAGAAAAAAAATAAAACAAGCTTCTAAAGACCTTTTGATAGCTATCACATGATATAACTGGGAAAAAAATGAACAAGACCTCTTCACATTTTACTTATCATAACAGAAGGAAATAAAGAGATGAGGCATAGTGCAAGATTTTAAGTTCTGTTACGGTAAAGCACAGATATTAAGTCCAATTAACTAAACTGCTAGTTCTCAACTTTTTTAGCTCCAAGGCTACCTTTTGTCCAAGGCAATATTCAAAGGCCCTTGAATATAGGAGTTGATATGCACTTCGGTTGTGATAAAAAAAATAACGTCAAAAATATGATGTACATCTTTATTTTTATTTTGGGGTGGAGCTTATAGCATCATTAAAGGGATAGTTCAACCAAAAATTAAAATTATCCCATGATTTACTCACCCTCAAGCCATCCTGGTGTATATGATTATCTTCTTTCAGAAAAACACAATCGGAGTTATATTAAAAAATATCCTGGCTCTTTCAAGATTTATAATGGTAGTGAACAGCGCTCACGAATTTTAAGCCCAAAAAAGTGCATCCATCCATTATAAAAGTAATCCATATGCCTCCAGAGGGTTAATAAAAGCCTTCTGAAGTGAAACAATGGGTTTTTGTAAGAAAAATATCCATTTAAAACTTTATAAACTATAATAACCATCTTCCGGCAAATGGCCGTACACATCGAGTTATGGCGGAAGCGTAATGTATGATGTAAGATGTAGGAGTAGCTTAAGCTTAGACGCCTCTTGCGGTTCAAACAAACAGGGCTATGCAAAAAACTCAAGCTCCTCTTCTCTTATATTGAAATCCTCCAACATTTCTCTTTAAAATTTCTCATTTTAGACTTCTAATTCATGACTAGTGTTTTGTTTTGCTCTATCCTCTGTGCTTCCGCATTCGTGAATACGTCATTTGTCGCATCAGAGGTTACGTTTCCGCTGTAACTCGATGCGTACGGCCGTTTGTCGAAAGCTAGTTATGGATAAGATAATAAGATATTTTTCCTTTAAAATAACATGAATAGTTCACAATAAGACTTAGGACGTTTATTTCATTTTGTCTTTAAATTAAGCTCATTACAACAAACTAACCCCACCCCAAACTCCAAAGTACATATTTTGCCATCCTTAGAGGAGAGTGAAGTCATTATTTAGTCTCTTCATGAACTATTTGTAATTTCGCGGGCATTTTAGGGCGTTTAACTCACGTTCTGTCTCAAATTTTTCCCAAAAGATGTAAACAAATAGCAGACTGTCACACTATTTCAACTGTAAATAGCTGGTAGATATGAATAGGGAGGAACTGTTGAGTAAAAAGAAGAGAAACAGAGGGAACGAGGAGAAATTCTCACCACAAAACAAGCGCTCATCAACCGTTAGGAGTTAAAGGCGAGCGGACGTAAGTGGGACAGCGGCAGCGTCTGTGAAGAGCTCGCGCTGCATCAAACTATCCCTCGCGCCCCGCAACACTGCACTTTAAGTGAATTACGTGTCCTGTGCTTGCTCTAATCTGATTTCGGCAACACATGCCACGTAACAAATCAAATTTGAAACAACCCAGATAGAGAAAGAGAGGGGGGAAGAGAAGGGGAGTCAGTCATTGCGCATTCCGATGGTTTAAAAGCAGAGACGGAGCGGCGCATGTTTTCAACATTGAGCTCGAGCCATTTCAGTCACATGTCTCTTGCTCATGCACGAGCTGACACTGCGCTGCGGATCATACGCGTTCAATTTAAAGCAATTCTTCTGCTATTTAATGCTCTGATGCATGTGCTATTAAATTATAAAGGCGGCAAAAACTATAGGCTACAAATGTTTCCTTAAAAAAACGAATAGGCCTACCATACACAATATTTTCCCCTAAAATTATATATCTGATAGCCTAATATCTGATAAAAGATACATCTGTTCATTACAATAGAAGATGGCGCATCTTTTGTTATCTACTGACAAAAAGCTGTACAGTTTTTTTTGTCAGTGGTTGAGAGAGTGTAAAAGGTAATTGCCCATGAGGGTTTGGATGTAACATCACACCCTGAATGGTTAAACATTTCGTGGACACCAGTCATCGGAGGGTTAATGTGCTCATAGCCTACTTTTGAACCCCTTATCTATCACACAACAACATCAAATCCATTGTGGAATGCCCGTGCACGTGCAACAGACGCGTTTCAATAATGTTGATGCTGATAAAATATGAGTCTTAAATGACCATGCAAATCAACTGAAATTGTCCAATAATCGAGTTCACCATAAAGCCACAAATGCTCAGTTTACAGAGTATCAAAGTAACCCAAGTTCTTTAGTAGTATAGTCTATCACATGCACTAATAATAAGATGTAATATCCGTGAACCATTGGATTTAACTACATATTCTAACTACATATTCACTCTGAGGCATGATACGAACTGTCCGATTACGGAGCACTAAACCCAACGTGTTTATTTCCCCGACGCGTTTGAGCAGTGGCACAATGAATGCAGTTAAAAAGCAAAAACAACATTAGCACCATCAGCCCCGTTATCTGATCGCTGATAACACAGCGCGAGGCGCAAACACACTACCGCGTGCCCTATTTGTCAACATGCTCGCGCCGAACAAGATGACAGAAGAGAGCTGAGGAAGCAAGAGATAAACAGTTAAACGCTTACATCCTCTCTCCGGCGCTCAGCAATCGTCCCTCCACCATCATCTCGGGTAGAAAATCCAGATTGTAGGACGAAGTCATGATTAGGTTGACCGTGTTGTGCGCCGCTGACTGGATAACGCCCGCCCTCCGCGCGAGCCTGCCTGCCGAGTTTGGGCGCGCGAGACAGAGAGGGACAGGTGCAGCAGCGCGAGCGGCACTGGGCACACACACACTAACTGCGCTTGTCACATTCTTTTCCTCTCACCCATTAGACTGTTTTTCCTCTACAGTCCCTTCAAAAAATCCCTTCTTCTCAGACAACTAGCGCGAGTCCGGAGCGTCAAGCACCGGGAAGGGAGAGGCGTGGCTGCTCGCGCTGCTGCTGCTGCAGCGAGTTTTTAACCAGTGCATCTCTGAGCCATTTCAACCGGTCTGCTTAATATAAATGAAAGAATGAATTAAAGTATCTAAATCCATATGACTTTCTTTCTTTACATGGAACACAAAGATACAGATCCAATGTACACTGTAAAAAATATTTTCATATTTTGTTATCACAACATTTTTTTCTTTTGTCAGATCAACTTCAATAATGTGGTTCAAATAACATAATATTTTGAGTTTCTGTTGATTAAACCAATCACCTTCATTGTATTAACTCAAATGTTTAATTTCAATGAACTCAAAATCTTAAGGCAACCAGGTAACTTACTTTTTTAAGTAATTTTTATTTATTTTTTTAAATTATTATTTTTTTTTACAGTGTAAGTGGATAGGGACTGGAGCTGTCAAACCAAAAAAAAAAAAAAAAAACACCACAAAACTGGTCAATATGAATTTGCTGAACATATTGCCTTTCACAATAGGGCAATAAAATTCACATACATTCAAATATGGCGCATAAAGATGTATTGTCTTTTTTTTTTTTTAAGTTCAACATCTCCAGTCCCCATTCACTTTCATTGTAGCCAGAACAAAGTAATTCCAAGCAAAATG
The DNA here is from genome assembly GCF_019924925.1 of Ctenopharyngodon idella. Taxonomy (NCBI): domain Eukaryota; kingdom Metazoa; phylum Chordata; class Actinopteri; order Cypriniformes; family Xenocyprididae; genus Ctenopharyngodon; species Ctenopharyngodon idella. The sequence goes on along the minus strand of NC_067223.1, from coordinate 2,460,127 downwards.
TCTTCTTTTGTGTTCCACGGAAGAAAGAAAAACATACTAGTTTATAACAACCCAGTATTTTTCATCTAAGCCTTTAGTATGAAAAGCAACCATGCATTGTTCCTATTGATTATTATGGCTATGACCATAGACAGTTGTAGCCTAAACCAAAAACAGATTAAGATATGATAAATGAACTTTTATATATTAAAGATTTATTGCATCAGAATATTTATTGCATCAAACGAAGAATGCAATATGAGGCGCATCCCAGTTTTACTGTGCTCATCCGTTCATGCGTATAAAAGAGCACATTTTCTTTTTGTTTTCCCCTCGCGTGTCCCCAGGGGAAGGGGGTCTCGAGCTGCAGCTCTACAGAGCACGTGCAGGAACTAGGTCATGGGAAACACTCATGCTTAATGCGTATATATACACACAAATGATGGGGAAGAAGAGGATTTTGTGCCTCACATTCTGTAGCACATGACCACATAAAATAAAAAGATCTGGGAATATGCAGCCTGAATTAGGAACCATTAAAAAGTGCATAGCCTAGCAGTTTATGCCTTTAAATTGTCCATGGTATTTAGATAACAACATATTCAGCCAAAAGCTTTCAGAACAAAACAAAAATCCATAATGGGCCATGGTTGTCCTTAAAGACCAAGTGCAATGAATGATTTCAGCTGTCATTAAAAAGCTGTTGCGTAGAATTAAAGTGCTATAACCAGCCAAAAATGGCCAAATTAAACCCGAAGAAAATAGTTTTAGCAAATTGTGATAAACAAAACATGTGTTGTGGTCTGTTATGACCCGTAGCCAACAACGTGCTATTTGCATGTGTTCAAGGGTGGTGTTTGTGCATGCAAGGATGCACAATCAATATATCCTTCTTACTGTAACATTCATGAGAAAATAGAAGACAAAACTAACCCTAGAGCCAGATCCTTGGAGACAGTTTATGATTTCTGTAATGATTTTACACAAATTATTATAATACGCAAGCCGGTGGGGTCATCTTTCTCTCTAAGAAACACTTGTTAATACCGCCTCCAGCTTGGACAGTCAAGCAGAGGTGACTCATAAAATAATAAATAAATAAATAAATAAAGTAGGTAATATACAATACATAATGACATTATTCCGAGTCAATATATGTAGGCCTAAAACCACAAACACAAAATAATAGTACTTATACTGCTCGCTGACCTTAAATATCAATTTGTGCATCAATTACATACCAAAAAAAAAAAAAAAAAAAAAGATAAAGAAATTCAATTTTGGGGAAAAAAAGAAAAAGAAATGCATTGTGAGTTCTGGACAGGTTTATAAACAGTTCGCCGTTCGCACACAATGTGATATCTACTACCTTGAGCAAATATACCATTACATAATGGATTGTGCAATAAAGAAGCAATTTACGAATGCCTGGCATTGCTGTTCCGCATGTTATGGAGATGATGAATTCACTAAATGGGCTTCTATTTGGAGAGAAATTCAGCAGTAAACCCAAAGCTTAGAGGAAAGAAATAGGGGTGAACATAAAGGAAAGGCTGTACTGTAGACTGCAAACGCACAATGCTAACAAAGATTTGTGTATGCACAGCTGTATGATGCAAAATAGACATTTATAAAGCATATTTCTGCTTAAAAAGGTACATTTCTATACCATGCTAGTCTATGCATCAAGCATTTTTCAAATAAACTCCTTTTCTTCAAAACCAAGCCCTCCAAAGACATGGCAGCCAACACAATGTACTGACTTGAGAGCTAAACGTTTACGCAACTAACTATAGAAAACCTGCTCACAAGTAAACAGCACATAGTACACTTTGTTTACTAGTCTTGTGAGTTTTAAGAACCTAAAACCCAGCAGCTTTTAGGGGCAAATGCAGAGCCAATTTTTCCATTCCGGAACCGACTTTTCTGCAGTGGAAACACATTGAACAGTTCTATATCGGGCTCTGGCACCCTGTACATGGAAAAGGGACAACAGGGATAGGAGTGATTTCTCAGGACATCCATTTTACTGATATCTGGCAGGTAGTAGGGACAATTTACGTGTGGTATTAGGCAGCTTAAGCAGCTCGGAACATTAACTCATGCCACAGACCTTCATGTCGCCCCCTGAACATCCTTCAATCTTTCCGGCTTCCTCTTCTGTGTCCTTCTCTTGGGGTTAAGAAGTCTGATGAAAGCACTTAAGGGCTGATATAATTCTCTCTCACAGAAGATAATGGAATTTAGCCACAAGACGTCTTTCATTTGGGTTTCTTTCTTTCTCGCTGTCTCTCTCCGTCTCTCTCACTCTCTCAGGTCAAAGGTTTCCCTGTTCTTCCTCCTGCGGTTGTTATTGTTACCCTTTTACCTCTTTCTGTTCTTTTGTTGTCATTTTTTGTTCTTCTTTTCCTCACCTCTTCCCCAGGGGTTTCGGGGTTATAGCCTGAATATTTTCTCTTGCCGTCAACCTGTTTACTGCATTACCGTTGCCTTGCATTACTGTGAGTAGAGACTGTGCCAGCGGTTATTTTAATGACCATAGACCGTTGCAAACACACGCATCAAGCGGCAATATGGATAACCTGCATTTTTTCGCTAAAACTACTCAGGAAGCAAGGCGAACAAATTCCTGGACCAACATCCTTGTTTACAGTTCATGTCAAGTTTAGGCTTACAACAAGGTTTCGGGCTTCTACACCATTCATATTCACTTATCATTTCCCTCTGATTTTTGGGATAAGTTCATATGGGTCACATTTCGGGCAGCCTCTGTCTGACGAAGTCACATATAGCTTCATATATATGATGGTTAAAATATTGTGTAGTTTATCTTGTCTTTTATGATTCATATCATGGTGCATTACATTGATAACCTCTAGCAAATATTTTATTATTTTTGTATAAAGGCCCAGGGCTGAGCTCCCAGTGTCCTCGCATCGTAATTACGCCCCTCTTCTGCCTCATTTTCTTGGGGTCCTTGTTCTTTGTATTCTCTCTCTCTCTCCTGGTATCACACCTTCTCTCTCTCTCTCTACGCCTCTCCCTCTTGGGTCTGGACCCAGCTGGCCTATAACATGTATTGATTGACCACGTAGGAGGAGAGCAAGGAGACAAGAGAGAAAGAGAGAGGGAGAGAAAAGCAGGCCCGGCAGGCTGCAATGCACGGAGACAAAAATAGTACACCAGGAGTTCAAACCGCACAGAGAAGGATAGAGAGAGAGAGAGAGAGAGAGAGAGAGAGAGAGAAAGGAGTGGGGGCAGGGAAGGTAGTTAGATGAAGGGGATAAGACGAAGGAGAACATGCTAAAGATGGCAGATATGGGGCAGGAAAAAAGAATCCATGTATTAGCGGTGGTCTTAAAAAAACGAGGAAGCATAGCTGCCACAAAAGGAGGTTCTTGTGGGCACTCTTCGGAAACTTAAAACGGCAAATGCTCTTCTTCTCCATCGCTGGTCTCAACTGTATTTTTGTAGGGCGGAGTTTTACAATAAAGGGGTGTGTCTAATTGAACAACTAAGCCTGGCGTAACTTCCAGAACTGCTAACATCGCTTACAGCACCTTTAAAGACAAACGACTCAAAATGGTAGAAGTCAGCATAGCCTGATTGTAAAAATGTGCCTCTACCTACATTTTTGAAAAATTTCAAATACAATTCACTGCAATTTCTAGCTGAAATAAAAACTAGAGGCAGCAACAACTTTCTTCCCCCCTTTTCACACAACTTATGATCTCAAAACAAATTTACCATAGCGCATTATTTGTAAACTTCTACATTTTGACGTGCATCACATATGGCGCTTTTCCATTGCACAATACAGTTCGGTACGGCTCACTTTTTGTCACTTTTCTGCTGCATGGGTACGGAACAATACGGCTTGCTTAAATAGTACAACCTCAGTGGAGGTTCCAAGTGTGCCGTACCAATACTAAATGTGACGTGTAAACACTGCAGATCACTTATTGGTCAGAGAAAATCGTCACTACCAGCGTCATTGGATTTGAAACACGAGACACCAAACCCGCTAAATTTAAATAGTCAGTAACAGCCACCGTAGTATCATTTGTTCGCGAAATAACTTGCTTTAAATGACCGTCGCACACAACTTGAAAAAGAAATGGCTGTATCGTGGGCAGTAGATGAGGTGGTCAGTAGACGGATCCACAGAGGTAGAGGGGGCGCAACTATACGATCAGTCTAAAATCCCACCCACTTTGGAGCAGTACTAAACCACAGTGAAAAAGCAAACCGAAAGTAAAGCGAGCCGTGCCGTACCGAGCCGAGCTGAGCCGAGCCGAGTAGTACCACGCAGTGGAAAAGCACCAATATAGATCACTCGGTAGCTATAAAACTTATAGTTCACATTTTTAATTCTTTTTAGATGAGCCATATTTGAAGTATGCAGTATACACTGTAAAAAGTAATACGCTCTAGCTACTCAATAAAATTGTGGCAACAGATTACAAGCAATATTATTAATTAAATTCAACATATAAGATTTGAGTTAGAATGAATCAAATTAACTCCTTAAAAGTCAACCATTTAAAATGTGTAAAATTAGCAAACACCATTACAAAAACCACAAACTGACATAAAAAGCAAAGAGTCAAACTGCCCAACTTAATGAAACACTGAATACCATAATGATGACCAAACATTTTCAATAAAATCAACATCAAAATCTAAACCTCTGTTAATTCTTGTGTTTCTCTTTCATTCAGTGATTCTGCTTGTTATCATCAGGTGTTTTCAATGTTGGCAATAAAAAATAAAAAGTTCTTAATTCATCGTAATTCGTCTGTCTGTTATTCAGATATTTTGTTTAAATTTTACTTCAATTTTACTCAATTTAAATTGTTGTCATTTAAGGTATTAATTTGATTAATTCTAACTCAATTCTATTTGTTGAATTTAATTAATAATATTGCTTGTAATCTGTTGCCAAAATTTTGCAGCGTAGATATAGTGTATTACTTTTTACAGTGTATGTACACCACATATTAGTTGAATTCATGCAGCAAACTGCGCAGTGCTTGACAAGCGTAAACAACTATTCTGCAGTCCTGCTTACTGACAGAAATGTAGATATATTGCGGTATAACAAAATCTCAAATTTTGATGCATTTCTATTGTTGCACAATATATACGTCAGCCCTAGCATTAGCCGTGTATTTACATCCATGGACATACGGGCTGCCAGCGGTCTGTCAGAAGAGTCTGTTTGGGCTCATGAATATTTGATTAACTCATGGATTATGTAAAGCAGTGAGCGTGCTCATTTGGGTGAGAGCACACACATACATAAGCATACTCTCAGTTACGGTCTGTTTCATACTATAGATATTTTGCCTCAGGTCATATAGTTCTCAGATAAGCATACACAGGCATATACACACATGAACTAATGAATTTGTCATTTGATTGTCTCTAAAGCTGCCTTTTCACTATCTCAGACCGGAAGTCATTCATTTCCAATGAAGAATAGAACAGGAACTGCTTGAGGTTGTAGACTGGATGGAATGAATTCTAATTAAAAGCACAACGTCAGAATTACCACTCTATACTCTTCCTATAAAACTGTCCAAAATAATCAGTTTATAACTATTAGCTACATGATAATTACATTGATTAGACCTTGAAGACCTAATATTCTTTTCTTTTGTCTTTTGCTTTTATTTTATCATGGTGAATAGGGTAACGGCTTATTCACGGCCAATTTCAAAGTTTTGTGCGATTGCCACTAAGGGACAAACTGCAACAGCCATACGCAATGTCGGTGATATTACATGGTAAGATGGCTTAAGGCCTTTGAGTTCTTTTCAGTGAATCAGTTGATTCAGTTCACAAAATATGTCTGAATGATTTGTTAATGAATTGGACTAATCCAGTTATCAATTTTAACTCGGTGTCTCAATGATTTGGACGCAATGGTTAAAAGCTTAACAAAGGGGAAGATTATCAGTGAACAATGATATGAATTTTGGTCTGTTCATCACATAAAACTATTGTTTGGATTGTTTGGATATTATATACATATAGTGCACAATTGTTTTAGATTCTGTAATGAAGCTTGAAAGCCATTGTGTTCAATGAAAGACGAAGCCTTTTTGCATTGGTACGATATTATGGTGAGAGTCAACTATCCATTTGAACTGTCAACATGTTTCTAACTACCTATCTGAATAATAACACATGTGGTTTAACGAAACATTTAACTGTAACTCTATCACCCCCTTGAGTATTGTGGTTTGCTAAAGAGTGCATATGTGTAAGCCTGTCACTGTAATCTGGGATCACTAGCCTGCCTAATCTTCTACATTAACTCGACCCCCGTTGTTTACATTATCACCATGCCAACCAGCAGCAATGCTGACATCACAGGGCATCAACGGCATATCCTATATATGCTATATTGCATTCCAGCCTAGACTCCCCTAATATTCATTTCACATGCTTCTCTGTTCTGTCATATTTATCTAGAGCAAAATCTGCCTCCTAAATCATAAAACCGCTCAACATTCAAACTAAAGGCCCATTTCTGCCTCCTGCTATCCCAGAATGCCAACCATGGAGTGATTGTTGCCCAGTGCAGTGAACCTTACTGGTTTAATTGAACAGGTCTTGGGTAGCAAAATTGGAGTTTAAATAAATTTGCCATTTCTCTCCAAGTCCAACATTCATTAAAGAGCCTTTTTCTCCTTTCCTTTCTCTATCCATCTCGCCCCATTCCTTTGTTTCAACATCCCTCCCCCCGTTTCCCTCATTAAAGCAGGACCCTGAGAGTGCTGGTCACTGCTTCTCATTTATTTTCATTTGAAACTCGCGCAGCTTCGCTGAGCCATAGCTCGACGGCGGGCACCTAGGGACAGGTCATTCTCCTACAACACAAAACCACCCATTTCTGCAACATACTCGCACACATATCCCAGAATGCACAGTGACAGCAGCCTGTCGCCACAGCCACACACAGACACAACCGCCATCGCCTTGTTTTACCACAACGAAAGGCTTTCCAAGCCACTAATTGCTGAGTACAAACTCTACTTTTTGTAGCGGAAAGTCGGCAGTGCTGTACGAGTGGTTTTAGGAAGAAAGTGTAAGCTTTTATGACAGTCTGTTAAGAACTGACCTTGTGTTATCCGTGATTGCTTAACCCTTTAATTTCCTGTAAGAAACACATTTAGCCTTAGTTAAAGCATTTAAGTGAAGTGACGTGTAGCCAAGTATGGTGTCCTATACTTTGAATTTGTGCTCTGCATTGCACACACACACAGCAGTGAGTATTGAACACACACACGCGTCATGAACACACACCTAGAGCAGTGGGCAGCCATTTTTGCTGTGGCACCTGGGGAGTGATTGGGGGTTAGGTGCCTTGTTCAAGGGCACCTCAGTTGTGGGTAATGAGAGTGGAAGAAAGCACTGTTCATTCACTCCCCCTACTTACATTTCCTGCTGATACCGAGGCTCGAACCCACGACCTTCAGGTGGAAAGTCCAACTCTCAAACCATTAGTCCACAAGTTCAAAAAAACACTCATACAAGCTGCACTTGATAATCTAGTGAGCTGCCTACCAACACAACATCATAAATGAACATTTAAACATGAGTATGATGACTAAAAATGCTGTCTAGTCAGGCAGCTCATCAGGTTTTTATCCAAAAATGATGTCTAGGCTGGCAGTTTATCAGGTTTTGAGACTGTGATGTCGAAAATTGATGTCTAGGTAGGCAGCCCACTAGGTTTTGAAACATAAATAGCACCAAAAAAAGGTTTCAGATATATTCAAAATCAGTAATATTACACCTTACTATCAATCGTAAATAAAGTCATTGAATTTCTAAACATCATTACAGTACATTCGGCATCAGACGGATTGAAGTTGAAACACAGCGGCATAAATCGATGGGAGTCCTCAGCGAACGAAGCATTACATCAACAGCCAGAGGCACACGCAATAGATTTATTTACAGTCCCAGCATGTATGGTTTTCCCATGAATGTGGCCCTTCGTGTAGCTCCATAAATCATTTTTGCATCAAATAACGATAAACGTTCTCAAGACCACAGATTCAGTCCTAGTCGCATTGGTGTACATTTGTTAACATTTGGTCGTATTTCTTTAATGAGTGTGCATATACACACACTTGTGTGTGATGGTTATGAACTTGTATAGCACGGTTCCATTTGACATTTCTTTACTGGAGGAGGTTGAGTTATAGCCAAGGTATGTGTGTACGTGTTACACCAGAAGACCTGACCGCAGTCATTGGAGAGATTCATGTTCCTCGGGGGCTATTTTAAAAGCCATTGAGCACAAGTACAATGAATGAGTAAAAGGCCATAAATCTACTCTTTAAACCAACATGGCCGCCTCTCTGGCCCAACTAATGCCCTCACACCCCATTACACTTCGCACATTAAAAGCCCGCGTTATTAACTGCCCATAACCCCGGGATAAAAACCAACCCGACACGGCCTGATTAGCACCCTTCTTCAGTTTTAAAAAAATGGCCAGAGAGTCAGACACAGAGAGGAGAAGAGAATATAGAAAGCAAGCCACAATGTGAGTGACAGCCTCATTGTTGGGGCGTCCCATTGTTGGGAATGCTTTCAACGCTACCCTTCTTCTACCTCTCCACCGAATGCCCCCCTCCATCCCTCTTCAGACTCCCCCCCACCCTTTTAAATCCAATCGTCAGAGAGGCGTGCAAACAAAAGCAGACATCTTTCTAGCGGCGGGACGGGGCTTAACCCCTCCTGCTCATCCCTCTCTTTGTTTAATGCGATTATTACATCCAAACAAACTCAGAATTTAGATCCTCGCAAGTGTGTTTGCACACTTAAATGTATGCATATATACTTACACACTTTACAGGTGCATTATTACAGATTAGGAACGCTTGTATGGAAATGCGACCGCAATAAGTGCAAAAACAAGACTGCAATAAGTAAGGACAGTGATTTGCATGCACATTTTTATTATAAAGAATTTGATGTCTCTTTCTGTCGCACTGTTTCCCTTGCACACACACGCGCATTATCCTGCGTGCATGTACACGCATCTCTAAACACTTCTCTATAGCTGTATCAACTCTTCAGTTTTTAAAGAGGCTTCAAACGAACCGTATAGGGAAGAGAAACAAGAGAGGGGAACATTGCAAGCTGTGCATTTTTACGGTTGGCAAGACGAGTGCAGGCGGTACAGCACAGACAGGGTCCCGCAATTTGACAAAAACACAACTGCATGCACACACAGCTCAAACGGCCTACAATCGGCATGTCAACGAACCACGCCAATAAAACTGCAGGCTGCCGTCAACTAAACATTCCTGAAACGGCTTGCCGCATGCCTGCAGCTATGAGCGGCAAACCTTTCGAAGCTAGCCAGATCTGTATGTGTATGTGCATGCATGTCTTTGTGTTCTGTCCAGGGACAGCTTTACCTCAGCAGCAGTTCTTCTGTGCTCCTCATGGAGACAGCGCTGTTCGCGGTGGATGGGTATCGCATGCTGTCCACACACACACTCGGCACAAAGCCCAGCTCAGACGAGTGCTCCAACATCGCCGTTACTCCGAATGCAAGCATGCACTACACACGCACACGATCCTTGTGCTTTCAGTTGTGGCGGGTGTACGCTGGCCCTTTCTCTGGCATCTGAATCCTCTCTCTCTCTCGCAGTAACACTCCCACCCATCCACCCTCACCGGCTCCCTCCTCCTTCCCCTTGTCCCTCCTCCCGTCTGATTCACTGGGCTGTGATAACCCTTTCTGACAGCTCATGTTGTTTTTGGGCCAGAGCTAGTGCTGTTAGCCTGGTGCTGGCTAGCATTGAGAAGCCTGCTGTTGTCCAGGATGCCCAACACCCCTGAGGACAGCTCGTATCTTGTATCCATTTGAGAATAAGAACTAAAGAAGCACTGTTTGAACACTTAAAAAAAGCCAAGATTCTATATCTGGTACTACAATTTCATCAATCTCAAGAACATTCACCTTTGTCCTAATTTTATTTATGTCAACATAAGCAAAAGATGAAAAACTGCAGAGATGGGATGCAAGAACATGTCTTCTGTGATTGACTCCAAGCACGTTAAAATAGGAACTTTAATGGTAAAGATCCGATAGCTAAGTAAAATAAACAAGTGGACATTAAAGCAGTGTTTCTTAATTCCAGTCCTCGGGACCTACTTCCCAGATTGTTTTAAATGTGTCCCTATTTAACGCACTAACAAGCTGATGAGTTGAATCAGGTGTTTTAATTAGTGAGACATCTAAAACATTCTGGAAGTTGGGCACCCGGACTGGAATTGAGAAACACTTGCTTAAAAAATAACTTTGCCAACGTTTAACCAGCTTTGTATTTCTGTCAGGACCACTATCGTCAAAGATGATTGACAATTGCATAGAGTTTGGATTGGCGGTATTGTTCTGGGCAAGAACTTGCTGCGCATCCATGCAGCCTAGCATGGATAAGAGCAGGGAAAGCAGCGATAACCCCCCTTAGGGTAAACAGAACTGAACCAACATAAATGTATTGCAGATATTATTAATGTTCAATAATTTAATGTACAACATTATTCAAGAAATTAGTCTGATTCAAAGGGGAATCAGAAGGCCAAATCCTGACTGGATGAGAGGAGGAGCTGGGGATGGAGGAGGGTAATTAGTTTCTGAGAAACGCAATAGCAGCTGATAATACTGAAGGAGCTTATATATGAATGCTGTGATAGGCATCATACTCCTATAGGCAGACGTGAGTCACCTGAGAGTAAGCTGATGTGAGCTTGCCTGACGTGACCTGCCAGAACTAACGCTACCCTTGATTGTTGAGACTGTCCTCCTCCAAAAAACGACTCTATATGTCGTTTTTTCAAGCACCTTATTACGACCTATATTTAAGTTTTAAAGTCATGCGCCCTCTAGCTGGCATTAAAATAATAACAGTGTCGTGTTACATCTGTCGTCATGAAATGACGTATGACCGTCGTTACCAATCAAAATGCGTGTTCATTTAAATGCAATGTGTGGACTTTTTAGACGGTCCCTTACCCACCATTTGTCCTATTTTCATTTAGCAAAACTCATTTTTTTATTAATAACGACTACACCTACCCCAACCCTAAACCTACCCTTAGTGATTTATAGTACGTATACACTTTATGAGCACATGCGATCCCTGGGATCGAACCCACAATCGCATTATCACATGATTGCATATTGTTGTATAATACAATGCTCCACCAATTGAGCTATGCGAAACCCGAACTATGACGCAGATAAAAGGGTACAATGCATTAAAAAATGAAAGTGTCCTGTTGTCAATAGGGGTGCAACTTTAGTTAACACTCCTATGGGTCGTATTTCATGCAGTAAAATGAAAGTGTCCTATTGTCAATAGGGGCACAACTTTAGTAAACGCTCCTATGGGTCGTATTTCAGGGAAGTGACAAACGACCTATATGGGCATATTGTTTGAAGGACATGTTGTGATTGTTATAATGTTGGTAGTATATGTAAATGGACAATGTGTACTCTTTCTCTATGTTACCTACACTCTGCCAGATAACGCAAAAAACAGGGCCTGGGTAATGTGGAGAAAGAGTACACATTGTTCAAAGTTGTCCTTTAACAAAAAAATCATCATTGTAAGAAAGTAATGGTACTATGTTAAAACTTTGAAAGGGTTATTTAGTAAAATGAACTTGTCTTAATTTGGTCTGAGCAGTTTTTCCCATTTAGCGCACCAAGTTTTGAGACATGATTCCAGGTTAGGTTATACATCAGCGCTACTCATGCTGCTTTTTTATTTTTCTGGAGACAACACCAGAGGCTTTTTGAGGACCATTGTTTTGATAAATTAGTTCTGCGGTGGGAAAGCAGAAAATCACCAGGGACGTGGATTAGTTTAAACGAGGGTTCTGAGTGTGAGTGTTGTATGTGCAATTCTAAGAAGCCCATTTTTCCTCCCAATGGGAACATTTTGTTAAATAGTCACACTCATCTGAAAATAACCTCTTGTCATTGCTCTTTCTTTTCACCATCTGTTCCTACCCCTCCATCTCTCTCTCATTCTCTCCATTTCAGAAAAAAACTTATTTACCTCCTCTCTCTTTAAATGTCTCCTCCTTTCACAAGTTTCTCACTCTCTCTCCCTCTTCCAAATGTCTTCCAGATCTGCCTGTTTAAAAATGCATTGTGTTTATTACGGCTTATGAAAGTTTAATTGCGAGAAAAACACATCAGAGGATCAAGGGCACCGATTCATTAAAGGACAAAATTTTGTGTTGCACCTTGCACACTTGGCTACGATTATTCATAACACTTGCAATAATTGCCAAAGTAATTTGTTTACCAAACACCTGCGATCCTAAGGTGCCCCATTAATGTCCTATAACTGTACCTACTGCAATAGATACAGATCCCATCACTTCAAAAAAGATGTTTTCCTTCAATGCTGATCTGCATTATAGTGACCACAGTGATTTCGATTACAGATGTCATGCAGATAAAATTGGTTAGAGGCATAAAACAACCAGTTCCAAATGTCTCTCTGCTCCATCTGCCATCTCCTTTTCTTTCTCTCCTTCTGTTTTTCTCTACCGTCAGCCCCTCTGCCAGTCTCACATGTGCTAGTCAGTGTAAATGTAATGGTTGTCCAGCAGCGAGTGTTTCTGAGTGGCAGGCATATAGTCAGATGTGGGCAGGGAACTTAACGGCTAAATGAAAATGCCAAATGTATTACCAATCAATTCTAATTCCCGCTGTTTTTCATTGCAATTCGCAAAAGCTCTTTGCTTTCCAGGGGGGTATTTTTTGGCATTTGTTTTGCAGCAAGAATATCTACATGTCTGTCTGCATGAGGGTTGAAGTCGAGCTGTTACTAACAGCCAAAGACAAAATATATGCCAGGCATGATCACTGATTTCCTATGTTCTCTGGCAATGACATTTGATTAGCTGAGTCTGAGGCAGATGCCTGATGACACTCAATTGGTTGAGTCCATAGGGCCCATTATGAGTGATTAGTCCAATATAAGGGAAGCAACGAGAAGAGAAGAGGAGAAAAGAGAGAAGTAAAAAGATGAGGACACAAGAAGAGATGAGACAAAATGAGACAAAATAAGAAAATAACAAATGAGATGAGACAATAAGAGAAAAGAATAGAGAAGATATAATGAGATAAGACAAGATGAGACAAAATGAAATGACAACAAGAGAAGTAAAAGATGAGTACACAATAAGATAAGAAAAGAGAAGTGACAAGATGAGAGAAGACAAAAAGAAAAAAGAGGTGATGAGACAAGACAAGAGAAAAAAAAATCTATACAGAAAAGTGTGGTGAAGGGAGATGGGGTGAGAGAGATGAGATCTCTGCATGTATAGACAGTGCCCTGGGACAATGTGTGCAGACACACACACTCAAAGCCAAAGCAGGCCGATTATAAAATCATGTACAGTCCATCGCACAAACATAACGTTCTCTGTCAAGTCGTTGTATTGCATTTACAGTTTAATGAAATGACCTAGTTAGAGTATCTTCCTGCCTTCTCTTCCTCTGTGCTTTCCTGCATTATTCGCACTCTCTCAATCCTTTATTCCATTTTATCCCTGACACTATACCATTCTTTTTCCTGTATTTAATGCCTATCTCTCTCTCTTTCTTTTTTAGTCTTCTTCTCTTCTGCCTAATTGTCTTGTCTATAACGGTGATTAAAAGGTCAATGCCCAATCACTCCTAGCCATGACAACCTATCCCAAATGGCTGTCTATGTTGCGACAATTAATATGCTGGACTTTTGGGTATTTCATCTCAAAACAGTCCTCAAATGTCTGGTAAAAACTTGTCCCCTCAGGAGCTCTCAAATACAGTCTTAGCGGGCACACAGGACACATACTTGAGTTCAAAAACAGTTTTAACAGAACACAAGGGGTTTCAGATGTGTTTTTAACAACTGGGCTCGTCGCCAGTTATTGATAAGTATGATATTAAAAAGACATAAGACATTTTTTCAGTGACACAATGGCACAAGATCCATTTTAACTTTGTCTTAGCCTCACTCACAGTCTGTTTACTGACCAAAGCACTATTTGAAGTCATTAAGTCTATTATTACATAATAACAATAATGTAATAATAGTGTAATAAGCAGGAAACTGTGATTCATCCCTTTACATGTCAATCAGATCATCTCCTGCTATTTAAGTGGACAGTTCTTGGCCATAATAAGCTGCATACTGTTCAATGGAACGTTGCAAGCTACATAAGGGGTGATACACATGTAACCCCTCCTGTTCAAACTACCCACTCTAAGCGGGACTCAAACCCGGGTCCGCCAGCATGGGAGTTGGGTGCTCTAACAAGGAAGCTAAAGACCGCAGTCTCTAGTGTCAGTCGCTAGAGCACCTCTTGAGATCAGGGGAGTGAGGTTTACGTGCACAGCTCTTACTGGGCTACATCCATTACATTCACCCCCTAAACCTCACTCCCATCTGGGTCACGGCACCAGTGTAACCCCTCCTGTTCAAACCGCCCGCTTTAAACGGGACTCAAACCCGGGTCCGCTGGCATGGGAGTCGGGCGCTCTAACAAGGAGGCTAAGGTCTGCAGTCTCTAGTGTCAGACGCTAAAGCGCCTCTTGAGATCAGAGGAGTGAGGTTTACATGCACAGCTCTTACCGGCCTACATCTGTTACACACAGTCAGCTGGTCATCCTTGCAAAATAAACTCCAACAGGGTGATTAGGACCCTCATTCATTTTCTCAATTATCTTAACTTAAACCTAACTCAGATTAAGACTAAAGAAATTTTTTTGCTCATTGAGGACAGCTGAAAGATGCAATTTTGATGTGTTTTGCATGACAAGCACTGGGGCTGCAAAGCCATTTGTGGCACCATTAACAGTGAGACTTTGCAAGTGAGTGTGTGTTTCTTAAGCAGGTCAGGCTGATGCAATTCACAGAGGTTCTGCCTTTATTATTAAATGTTATCAAGCCTTAAAAAGATGGAATATCAAAAGAAATATCTCAGCGGGTGGAGAGAGGGACAACGAGAGTGAAATGTAAGGTGTTTTGTCTGAATATGAGAGTTCTCGAGCTAACATTAATAAAATAAGGATTATGTGACATCAGCACTGTGCCATTTCACCTGTTCAAAACAGCATTTGGCTCTCTTTGACCAGCACTCTCGGATTATTTTACCTCGTTTTGTCTCTCTCAGACCTAAAAACCTCTAGTCTCTATCAGAATGCAGTCCACGTGGGACCCTCGGAAAAAAGGAAGACCCTCAATTCATTCTCTCTCTCTCTCTCTCTCTCTCTCTCTCGTTCTGCAGGAGGAATGCACCAAAACACAGATGAATAATTTAGATTTTTTTTTTTTCCCAAAGAAAAGGTTTGACGCAGCAGAAGAAAGAGCTGCTATAAAACATGCATGAGATACACGAGTCCACAATCAGATTGCTGATAAGAAGAATTAATCTTATCTTTAAAACACACGGCAGGACCACATGAAAGCACAGCGGTAAACTGTTCTTAAGTTTTTGGCATTCGGATAACCCTATTAAGGAGATGAGATGAGATAGATCTCCTATTGTTCCGGTGACAGCGTTATTACGGCCAATCAAATATAAACAGTGCCTCTTTTTAATTCGAAGACGACCAATCAACAGAGATTAAAGACACAAAGGACCAATCCACGAATGGCAGTTAGAGTGAAGCGTTCAATGAGTGTTAATGTCAGCGTGACTATTCATGATCCTGTTGCCGGCAGATCAAAGGTTTGGCAGGAACTGTGTGTGTGTGTAAGGAGAAGGAAGGAGCTCATAAGAAAGTGAAGAGCTTATTAATCTTTGAAAGTTGGTGTGTCTAATAGACATATAGTAGAGGTCTGCAAAGACATAAATGTGCGTGGATCACTACTAAAATATAAGACTAAACCTATTCCAAAATTAATAAAAATATTAAAAAAAATTAAAATTATTCCTACAAATATAGGTAATTTAGCGCGGTTAATTATAACAAAAATAATTTGATAAAAAATGCATTTAATCAACCTGAGTCACACTGGAGCCATTGATATCATCAGAGACATTTAAGTTATTCACATAGAACATCTTCTTGCTTTCAAAAATGAGATGGAACACAACATATTAGAAGAGATTTTGAAGGTGTAAATGCACATTTTTCAGTTTTGATGTTCTTTTAACTTATGTTTTAAATCATGGCGCTCATGGCGCTCATGGCGTAAGACGCTGAAAAACAGTGCGACGCATCTTCATCTACATTTGGTGGCTTTAATATAATATAATATAATATAATATAATACAAACCCAGGCTAAAACCTAGTACTGGTAGTGTGGTTAACCCATTATAGGTGTTCATCTAATCACAAAACTTGTACACACAAGACCCCCCCCCCCCCCCCCCCCCCCCCCCCCCCCCGTCCTCCCTCTCACACATGCACACGTGCTTGAATATCCAAGCGGCACGTAGAATAAGACAGCCAGTCGGGCATGTTCTATTTTGAGCTATTAGCAGACAGAAATTAATTTGTCACCTTCCATTAGAGGCCTGATTCTGGAGTTCTGTCTCCTCAATTATTTCCTCAACACACATACACACAGCAAAAGCCATTTGTCCCCACTATTTATATGGAAAATGTTTTGCTTGGATAGATGTTTTTTTTTTCTTTCTACATTATCATTGTATTCAGGCCCATATTTGCTCTTGACTGAACTCTGTATGTGTGTGTTTGTGTAAGTGTGTATGTACGTGTTTGTGTGTGCTTCCAAAGTGAAAGAGGGACTATTGTGCTTTTGGATGTGGATTTATCTGTGTAGACACTTCAAAGCCAGCACACTCTCTCAAAGAATGACAGAAAAACAGAAGAGGTAGAGAATCTGTTCATTAGGATGCTAATGAGAGAGAGACAAAAAACACAACTCTTTCTTTTTTTTTTCTGGGTATTTTTGGCTATTGAGGAGCATCAAAATAATCTAAATATTTCCCTTTCTTTGTGAAAAGCTGTCAACAATGGAATTTTTGCTATGAAATATCATCTTCAATGTCACGACGATCAATAATCATAAAATAATGACAATAAATATTAAACGGGCTAAATTCTTCACTTTTGCAGCATTTTATTCCCTGAAGTCCACCTTAATAATGCTAGTAACAGTTTCCACTTTATAAGAATTATAACACAAACATTTCTAGCTAAGCAAGATCAATCTAACGTCATTGCATTCTAAAATGCGTCAGCATGGTTCATATCACTGTATTCTCAGCTTTGCTATAGCTAGCATTAGCATAAACTGTTTTTGTTTTCAGGTCAACTACTGTCATCAAAGACTATAGATATAAAAAAAAAAATAAAAAAAAAAAAATAAAAAAAAGACTATAGATATAGAAAGACGATTCACTTCTATTAGTTATGAATGGGAGAAACTACAACGTGCAATATGGCGGAATATGTCCCGCCTTCTAAGAAAAAGAGCTAATCGCTGATTAATAAAGTCATTGCATCACTACAGCTGCTGTTAGAAGCTCCGGTTCCCACAGAAACCTGAGACCCGCACTTAGGACTGCACATGCGCATTGGCTCATCTAGCCTGAAAAATAAGCTTTTTTAACGCTATTTAAGCATAAGAAACAACTTTTATGGGACAGTTAATGTCAGATTTTGTTGCTGATTTGAAATATGTTATTTAATTGTGAGTTCGCCAATCAGTTTTTGAGATTTCAGGATTCCCCCAATCAAATAGACTGGACTTGGTCTTGGATGCCTGAAATAGCTGCCCGGAGGCATTACAAATATGGCCGCCGAGTGAACAGACTTTCTTCAAAAGGAATTTTGCTGTTTACGCTGCATTCACACGGGGCGTCGGTGTCAACACTTGACAGAGGGCATGTCTGAAGCTTGAGCTGACGCGACCGTCATAGTACAACAGCCAATTACATTACTTTCCAGTGTTGCATGAACGCAATTGGCTAGCGTCTGTGATCTGATTGGCTGACGCCTGTGTTGGCGCTTGAAAAGTTGAGAAATCTTCAACTTCTGCCGCGAGCAACGCGAGTGAAGCGACGCAACTGAACCCACAATTCAGCTCGGCAACGCATGACGTCACCCATTCAAAGTAAATGAGAAGCGTTAACGCTGACGCCCCGTGTGAATGCAGCGTTACAGTTTGAAGAGAATCTTGCTAAGCTAGCTAGATAATGTTAGTTAAACTGTCATTTATAGCTACAGTAGCTACCTGAATTAAAGAGGTTCCCGAGAAACTTAGCATTATCTCGCAAAACATTTACACTCACTAGCAAAACATTTGCATTCCTCAAAAGAATATGTGCTTTCTTAACAAAACTATTGCAATGTTTCTTGGGGCAACGGAGGAACGCACAGTTTCTCGGAGGAAAGTTTTGCGAGACAAAGCAAAGGCATTGACATATAATTTTCCTTCCATCTCTCTCTCTCTCTTTTTTTAATTAATTAATGAATTTATTTGTTTTTTTAACATCACCACATCCCTTTAGGGGCTCTGTAAACCTCCAAGTAGTAGCATAGTTCAATGCCACTCATTAGGCTAGGCTACTTTGCGAAATATTAAGTAGTAATTGCTATGCAAATGTGGGCGGTCATTTGTTAATGAGCTCATGTTTATGACATTATAATCATGAATACTCAACCCAGGCTCATTGGGAAAATGTCTGCAAATTTCTGCAAAATTATATTAAGTTGCTTCTTGCACGTTTCACGATACTTTGTCCAGTGAAACGTCCAGTGAGTGGCTAAAAGGTTGTTAAGTTTTATCCCAAAACTGATGAATGTGAATCTGGCAACGTTGGTTACATTGGTTTACATGATGGACGTGCTTTGCAGGCGTGTCCAATGTTAAAGGTCGGAAAGTAATTTCAATTGGCCAATACGTTTTTTCTGACAACTGTCAAACTCATCTCCACACACGCGTGCACACATGCATGACAACAATGACGGAGGCCATAGGCTCAACCCTAAGGGGAACTGCACATTTCTTTCACCCATACCTCACAAACAAGCAAGCGATTCTCTCTCTTCAGCTTGAAGGAAGCATTCCTCTGGGAATGAGGCTGTCAACCTGACACTCATGTCTGGACTAGTTCATCTGCTCTCTCTCTCTCTCTATCTGTGTGTGTGTGTGTGTGTCTGGGCTGCCCTAAAATAGTTCAAATCCTGCTATATTCTGCTCTATTTTTGGGATCAACCACCCAGAATACATTTGAACCTTATGGGTATGTATTTCGATATGGTATACATATATTCTGTGTGTGTGTGTGTGTGTGTGTCTGAGAGAGGTTAATGGCTTAGTCAGTAAATGGTCAAACCCAATAGGGGTGTCTGGAGATTGATGGACCTGTCTGTGAGTGAGTGTGTGTATGTGGAATTCTAGATAGAATAGCAAAGCGAGAGGCCGAGCGAGAGACATGTTCTTCCATCGGCTTTCTGAACTGACAACGTTAGTGCACACACACTCATTGTGACACTACAGCCTCTTCTCTTCCAGTAACATCTTATGTAACATGGGCATACACACTTACACAAACTCTCACTCACCCTTATACACACAACCTAACTGCTGCAATTACTAAAATGAGTCACGAATGCCACAGGTCATGACACCCCAACTGGAAGCTTCAGTCAAAGCTTATAATTTAATATCAGTTTAATATCAAACTCAGGATAAGGGCATGAAAATTCATTATTTACTCACTTTCATGACATTCCAAAATTAATTATGTCTTCAAATCACATAGTTCTCTAGTCTCATTCGAGCTTTTTCTTTTGTCAAATCAACTTTAATTAATGTAGTTCAGATAACATAATATTTTGAGTTTCTGCTGATTAAACCAAATGCCTTCATTGTATTAACTCAAATTTTTAATTTCAATGAACTCAAAATTTTAAGGCAACCAGGTAACTTACTTTAAGTTATACCAACAATTATTTTTTACAGTGTATAGTGACGATTGTAACCGACGTTGTTATCACAAACAAAAACTAAATTAAAACATTTTTGTTAACTGAAAAACAGTAAATAACATAATTGGGGGAAAATGATTTTCTGAAAATGTAAATACAACAAAGAAAAAAACATTTCAGTCTACTAAAAAAAAAAAAAAAAAAAAAAATCACATTTAATTTAATATGTTAATTGTTTCTTTATAATTATTTGGCAATTTCTGAGTGAAAAATGTTTCAAAGTAAATCCAGAGTAGTTTTTGATTTTGATACATTATAAAAGAAAATTATGGAATGACATGTGAGTAAATAATGAGAATTTTCATTTTTTGGGTGAACTATCCCTTTAAATGCGAAATGATTGTAATATACTGTGCATATGCTTTGTGTGTGTTTCTCTACAAATATACTCAAAGCAAGTGAAATGGCAGTTTCTTTTCTTCTTTAAGTCTGTGTACGTGACAGGCCACTCTGTGCTGTCTAACTGATTTAGCTATTAAAGTCACTGTACGCATTCACATTTGCACAAGTCACATTTGCAGCGTCCTCCTCCCAGATCTCATAAATATTAATCCCCTGTGAGCTCATTAGCATGGCCATGCTGCGCTGCACTGCCATCTAGTGAGACACTTCCTCTCATGAATATTCAGAGCGAGGGGGGGCCCAACGGTCATTAGCGGAGAAAAATCGAGAGACAATAACCCAATCAGGGATGAGGGACGGGACTTTGTGTGCGAATGTGTAATTAAGCAGAGCATTCAGACTCTTTCATGGTATTTCTGATTAGAGGCTCTCGTTTATTCGAGCAAAGTGTCTGAACTCGTCTAGATGAACAACAAATGCAAATATTTTAGTGAAACGCACAAACATAAGCAAAATATAAGGCTATTCCACTGTGAGGGTATTAGTGATGTGACATGGCGTTTGTTTAAAAGTATTATGCTTTTAAGATGCGGTATTAACGGCTTATGACAGGATGATGTTCACATTGTAGGTGGGACGTGGTGTTTTCGGATTTCCCGTTTTATGTTTGTAAATTTACATTGTGTATGGGAGGCTTTATGAAATGGTCCACCGGCTGTTGGGGGCCGCCAGCGTTTTTGTGTGCGTACGTAATGTTAGACAGCTGTTTCTCGATCCAGAACATCTGTGAGGTATTAGGATTGTGAGTAACAGTAGGGCAGCACTCCAAGGTCTCACGCCTCATATCACTCAGCCTACACCAGGCCTCACCGTGGAGCTCGTCCAGGTGCCTCCCCCTAAAGACGGAGATGGGGTGCTGTGGTGCAGCTCGTTCAGAGGGCTGCCTAACGATCCTTTCACAAGGCCTCACCTCGGGTGGCTCATTCAGAAGCCTGCAAACGCTGTTCTGTTCATTGGAAACAAACACTAGCCGGCTATTGTGAAAGGAGTAACAATGGTTATGAAGAGAGAAGTTGAGAATCAATATGGCTCAGTAATTCATGGAATTGCAGTTATAGGATTTGTGTGTATATATTTGCAGCGATATTCAGTATTACATATGAGTATCTTCATACTCATATGTATAATAATTACTCAGATTTGCAACTTTATATTTAGGATTTATAACTATATATCTTGGATTTGCAAATATCATGACTTATAACTGTATTCAGATTCACAAAATATATTAGGAATTTATAATTATATACTTGGCTTTACAGGTTATTGTGTAAATCTCTCTCTCTAAATTTAGATTTACACAGTATATTCAGAATTTATAACAACATAATCAAGATTATTAACTATATATCTAGATTTACACAATATATTCAGAATTTATAGCTAAATACTCAGAATATACAACCATATAATCAAGTTGTATACATGTATATGCAAATTTACATGTGACCCTGGACCACAAAACCAGTCATAAGGGTTAATTTTTTGAAATTGAGAATTATACATCATCTGAAAGCTGAATAAATAAAATTTGGCTGAGATACAACTATTTGAAAATCTGGAATCTGAGGGTGCAAAAAAGTCAAAATATTGAGAAAATCGCCTTTAAAGTTGTCCAAATGAAGTCCTTAGCAATGCATATCCACTCACAAAAATACATTTTTGATATATTTTCGGTAGGAAATGTACATAATATCTTCATGGAACATGATCTTTACTTAATATCCCAATGATTTTTGGCATAAAAGAAAAATCGATCATTTTGACCCATACAATGTACTGTTGGCTATTGCTACAAATATACCTGTGCAACTTATGACTGTTTTTTTGGTCCAGGGTCACATATTTGGAACCGCAACTAGTTCTGTTGATCAAAAATCTACAAATTTACAAATATCAGCTGATATATTAAATTTCTATCATTACTCATTAAGTCATCCACTTTTATCAATTATGAGCCAAGTAAGTGTACATACAGTGTTGAAAGCATTTTAATTTTTGATGTATTTTGAAATGTCAAATTTTATCAAATTAACACCTTAAATATACAACTACAAAATCAAAAGTATATTAACATTATATTTTTATAAATTTACACAATATATACAGAACCTACTCAGAATTATATTTCATCAAATTAACATCTTAAAAAGAGTCATTTAATGTACATTCTAAAACGTAAAAGGTGCAAAAATATCGACTGAATGTTATTTGAATATCAGGTTACACTATATATTGATGGACCCCTTTAAATATTCTAATTCTGTAGTATTAGTAGAGTATGAGTAGACTGGTAGGATTTGGGTTAGTAGAATAAGATGACATGTACTTGTACAAGTTACTTATAGTCAGTAGAATGTCTGTTGGGGGAGCATCAAAATAAAGTGTTAGCAGATATTAAGCAGACAGTCTATTAATACTCTAATGACTGCTAGCTGACATGTAGGTGCAACGTTACTTAAAGTCAAGAGAATGTCTAAAGGGGAACATCAAAATAAAGTGTTACCGAATATCACACTGGAAATGTTTAAGCAACGTATTACAGATGTGCAAAAAGAAAACACATAGAATATGAGTGTGTGCCATCAGGGTGACACAAATGAAAAAGACTGAGGAATAGATGCACAATCCATTCAATAAGTTTTACTCTGGTAATGTGTTTTTGGTTTGTGTAAAAGGTTTTTGGTCCACTTGAATTTTTTGGAAAGACATATTTGCAATGTTTTGTCAGCAGAACGATCGATACCAAGGTAAACAACAGAATGACATATTGAACGAACAGTACGTCTATCTATTTTCATAAACGTCAAATTAAATATGGCATCTAGCCTGACTAAAGTCTTTTCAGTGATCCGCTACAATATGATCGTTTTAAAAGGTTCTTAGATGAAAGGCCTAATAATCAATCTACAGAAAAACAGAGGACAAAAGAAAAAGCAGGCCCATTCAGATTTACAAAATACATCAATCCACACAAGGGACAAACCTGAATACTTGTAATAAACCTTGAAGGTTTATACATGCGATACCCAGGGACTTTTTTTTTCATGTTTCTTTCTCTCCCTCTTTTTCTCTTCCTCTCTCAGAGTTGGATTATAAATAGTGTTGATTGACAGGTCTGCTTGGATGGTAATTAGAGCGGTTGCTGGGGTGAAGGGGGCGGGTCAGTCTCTGTGGTGATAATGAGGCCGGGTCCCACACGGCCGCCATGACGGTTCGGTAACCGCTCTCTTGTGCTGCCATCCCGGCTCCCATAATTATCGGTTGTTTTCTCTATGAGAACATAATCGCCACGGAGAGATGCAATTAGCTGACAACCGATTCCGCCCCCCCCTTCCTCTCGGCCCCCCCACTGCTGTTAAGACCCCCGGTACCGGAAAAAAAGGGAGTGAAAAAAGAAAAGAAATGGTTTTGATGCAGCTAGCTAAGAGGCAGTCAGTCATTCAGCATGAGGGAATCAGTGATTGCACACAGGAGCTAATTACACAGTCACACATTCTTTTATGCCACCCTTTCTTTCACTTCCTTTTCTCTTTGTTATGCGATGGATGTTGAAAGAAAAAGATAAAAAGACAGATTAGAGTATCTCTGCATCTAAGTTGACAACTGTATTTCAGATGGTAGCCCATAGGAAAGAAAAATCACATAGGAGATCTCGTTAACCCTCTTGTTCTTCTGTTCAGAGACACCATAGCCCCAAACATACTTAACTTTCAGGTTGTAACTTTTTTTCCCTTATGAAGATCTTATTGTAAAGAGAATTCGACTTTATTTTCTTTATTCAACATTCAGCTTTATTCAACAAATGACATGCTTCAAATATATCCAAATATAAAGCATTATATTTTGTTTTCTATATTTTGTGTTTAAATATATTAACAATTTAAATTTTAATATTTTAATAGATTTTAATATATAATATAATAAACATGAGTGGATCACTACTTTGAAAATATAAGGCTAAACCTATTACAAAATTATTAAAAAAAAAAAAAAAAAAAAATTATTTATATGAATATATAGGTAATTTAGCGTGGTTAATTTATAACAAAAAATAATGTAATAAAAAATGCATTTAAACAACCTGAGCCATTTCATAATATTCAGAATATTCTTACCACTGGAGCCATTGATATGATCAGAGAAATTTAAGTTATTCACATAGAACATCTTCTTGCTTTCAAAAAAGAGATGGAACACAATATATTAGAAGAGATTTCGAAGGTGTCAATGCGCATTTTTCAGTTTTGATGTTCTTTTAACTTAAAATCATGGCGCTCATGGCGTAAGACGCTGAAAAACAGTGAGACGCATATTCGTGTATACTTTCAATTAAAAGTTGTAATCCATAATAACATAATATAATATAATATAATATAATATAATATAATATAATATAATAATGTTTTTTTAAAAATTCAAGAGAAAAAATAAGAGATTCGTTTTAAAATTATCATTGAGCAATTAGTTTAATGGGGAACAAGTGGAGAGTACCTCAAGTCTCCTGAGACTAGCATTGTGCTGCACAATGGGAATTTAAGTCCCCCCCCCATACACCCCCCCCCCCAACACACACACACACACACACATTATGTAAATTAGGCTTATTATGGATAGCACCTTGTTCTTAAAAGTCTGCACAGTAAAATTTTCCCCTGGGAGGAATTTTCCCTTTAGGCCCGCAACATACTCACAAACATTTCTAGTTACGCAAGTTCGATTGCATGTGTTTAGACCACTATACCCATCGCAGGAAAGTATTGCATTCTCAGCGTTACCACAAGGGGTACTAGAGCTCCCATTAGCATATATGTATCTATTGTAAGTTTGCTCTTTCAGGTCAACTGCTGTTTAAATTCTGAAGTCTGTTACCACTACAGTAATGTGAGAATGAATGTGCCCAAGCCTTCGCATCTGCATTAGCATACTTTAATAAAGCATGTTTCTGTACACTTACATTTACACACAAACAAAAGTACTTACTTACTAATACACTAATAACATTCCCCTTTCCTCTATTTCCTGTCATTTCCTCTTCTCTGTATCACTAGTTCATTTCCTCACGCTCCAGGAGTGTTTTGTTATTCTTGTGAATTTCAGCGTGTTCTTTTCACTTCATCTGCATATAAAGTCTCATGAAAATTGCTGTAAACTCAAGAATGCAGACACACACACGACTTTTGGCAAACCGATGAATGCTGAGATAATTCTGGGTGTGGTGCACAAGAGAGAAGTTGGGGGATTCAATCTCAATATTTGGCAAATTAAACCCATATGCACACATGAAAAACACATGATGCCCATTACATCATCATGTTCCTGGAAAACAGATTTTGGATGGTGAAACATAAAATAGGGTTTCCCAAAAACAACAACAACAAAAAAAAAATGTTAAATGTTAATTATCTCCTTTTTGGAAAACACAAACAGTGTCCTTGGAGCCATGAGAGGGCTGTAATTGATAAGTGAGGTTGGTTTGCCAATGGAGTCGAGGTAGTCGGTGTCATGTTAACTTGAAACAAATGGAAACAGTGCTATGAAGGATATATATGTACATTTACTTTTTAGTCAGTTGTTGAGTTTTGAGAAAAAATGTCCTTTAAATTTAGTATTTTGTCATGTCATATTCACTCATTGTACTGTAACGTCCACAACATTTTCCCAGGGTGACATATTTTTTCCTTTTTGCGCGTGCCCTTGAAAACTCACAGGCTGTCTGTCAATCAACCAGTTGCCGGCGGTAACCCACAGTGCATCGGCGTAACGACAGAGAGGGTGGCGAACTCCGGCACCGGCTTTGAGTTTCTGTGTGCCGCCCTGAGGAAGAAAGCTCCTCTCCAGATGAGACGTGACAATTTATTCTTAACAGAATTCCCGATGAAAAATAGGTGTAGCTATTTCAGGATCAGCAGTTTATCAAAAAACTCTCAGCAGCTCTCTCTCGCTCTTTCGACATGTCGTCTCATAGCCGTGGGGCTGGGTTTAATGGCCCTCAGTCACAGATCTTTACCAGCCTCAACTCTGCACCCTTGACTCTGTGAACACCTTATATTTCTCTCTCTCTATCCCTGTCATCTTGCTCTCCACTCGTAATCAAAAATTCAGAAAAACTATGTTAAAATTGGCACACCGTGAGCTTCCTCTTTCTTCTTTCCAAAAATCCCACCATACTCTCCTGCTGCTGTCCTTATATTGGACACTGGCTTCAGACGTATCAGGCCTTGAATCGTACTGGAATGCTGTTTGAGCTTGTCATTAGCTCTGTTCTGAAACCCTACTGCCTACATAGGCAGCTACCTTCTAAGAGGGCATACTAACTGAAATGGAACCGCATAAATTATTGATTTAGAACAGACTACATAGGCTGCCCCATAAAAAGAAGAGCGCCTCAGGAGACTCCACTCCCAATTATTTCCAATGGAGTTTGACGTTAGCATGTTGCTAAGCTAAAAACACAAAACTTTAGTTAGCCTAACTCTATGTAGCAAATGCAAATATTGGGTAAAACTGATTATTTATAATTAGATTAGCCTTTTGTAACTGTTTGCTATTGTATAAAATATGAATAGATTCAACGTAGACAACTCTATGGATTTGTCCACCATCTTGGATAAAAAGGCAGCATATTTCCTGAAATGGATCCCCATAAATGACTTGAATTCAAGCAGTCTAGGTAGGCAGCAATAAAATGCAAGTTAGCATGTTGCTAAGCTAACAGCATGAGACTCTATAAGCATTAAAACTCATAACATATACAAATGCCCATTTTTAATTAGATTTAGCCTTAATGATACTTTTTTTTTTTGTATGGAACAACATTTCTCTGAGCTCGTCCGCCATCTTGGGAGAATTTTTCCACTGAGCTCACTGCAGTGCATTCTGGGATTGCCTTCTTTATGAAGGATACATATTTTTTATGTCAACCTGTTGGAGGGGAAGTCAGAAGTACACCTAAGATGCCTTAAAATACTGTCTAGGCAGGCAGCTCACTAGAACAGACCATTTTCTGTTATTATGTGGTGAGGTTATATTAAACATTATTAAGACAATACATGGAAAAGGTCATGAAAGTATATAATGCATGAGTGTTGTGTTTGTTGGATATGCAATCCAGCGATTAACTCAAGGTCTCAGTTAAAAAATAGAGTGACAGGATAGTGTTTTTGCTTTGT
This sequence comes from Ctenopharyngodon idella, assembly GCF_019924925.1. Taxonomy (NCBI): domain Eukaryota; kingdom Metazoa; phylum Chordata; class Actinopteri; order Cypriniformes; family Xenocyprididae; genus Ctenopharyngodon; species Ctenopharyngodon idella. The sequence goes on along the minus strand of NC_067223.1, from coordinate 2,432,562 downwards.
GTGTGTAAAAAACAGAAAAAAAGAAAGAAAAAAAAAACATCACATCAATATAGCAGTCAACACACTATTGAACAGCAAGAACTGATTAAAAATAATTGACAGAGAAAAAGAGACAGTCTTACCTCTGTATAGTTCCAGTCAGATCACTTGCGTCCTGCCTGTGAGAGGAAAAAAAAAAAAAAAAATGAATTCATTAGCTCAGTGAAAGTCAAATACATAACTATTTTGGTAAGCAATGAGCAAATGTACATACATTGCATTTTAACAATTCATGCATTCCCTGCGAATCAAACCCATGATCGAAGGTGATTTTAGTTCCATGCTCTAATGTTTGAGCTTTAGCAATACTGATGCTAAAATCAGGGCAAATTTTGTTGTGATACCAATAACAATACTTAAACTATGAACAAAGATAATTCTATTAAAATGTTATTTCTAAAGACTAAATGGGTTATTAAAGCTATTCATCATTATATTTAAATTAATAATTAATATTTAATTAAAAACATTTTATATTTAAAATATTTAAAATAAAATAAATACATGAATGATTAAATATTAATATTTAAAATCAATCAATCAATCAATCAATCAATAAATGAATGAACAAACAAATAAATAAAATTTATGAATAAAACATTCTGTGTTGATATTATTTAAAGGACTTATCCTCGATACAACAAGGTAATTGTAATAACATCATTCGTTTTTATCAGATATGTATAGGTATGAGTGTGTATGTGCTTCTGCATTTGCTTTTTTGTCATAATACAGCTGTAACGAGGTGTGTGTGTGTGTGTGTGTGTGTGTGTGTGTGTGTGTGTGTGTGTGTGTGTGTATGTGTGTATGATAGTACTCAAGTGTATGTGTTTATTTCTGCAGGGAGCTCTCATGCATGGCTTTAGCTGCAGGTGCATTCAACATCTGTAAGATAACATTCACTTCACTGCTGTCTACATCACACACACACACATACACACACACACACACACACACACACTACACCCCCCTCTCTCCGTCTTTCTCTCACCCGTCCAATCATCCACACCCTCTCTCTCTTTCCCATCTCTCCATTCTCCTGTCATTTCAGAGCGTTCGGCTTTTGGGAAAACATGAGTGCTGAATGTTTGAGGCGAAGGGTGCCTGTATTAATGTCTCTCGCTCTCTCTCTCTCTCTCTGAGGAGAAGCAGACGGACATATGGAGCGTCACAAGCCACTGAGCCCAAGAGAAGTGGAGAAGAAAAAATGGACAGAAAGAGAGAAAGGGTAAGAATGCTACACTGTGAGCACCTCTTCTTCTCTTGACATATTTCACACACACACACACACACACACACACACACACACACACACACACACACACACACACACACAAAAACTCAAATTCATCCCCGCTGACAATTACAAATGGCTAATATAGCACTTCATTAGCAACCGGTTCCTGTATGAATCATAATTTACACATTATGCTGACTGAGGCAAATAGATTTGCACTGTAAACTAAGTGTAATACTGAAGCACTTTTTTTTAATTCCCTCAAAATATAAGACATGAGTACAGTACAATTCTAAATGTGATGGGTAAATGGCATAAAACTTCATGAATGTCAAATAACTAAAGACATATTGCATGAATGAAAGTAAATCGATCAAATTGACATGTAAATGATGTCACAATGCAAAACAACAACAAAACAGACAAAAAAAAAAAAATATAGCGTCTTGTTTTTTTGCTTTCGATTTTACGGTAAAATATGAGATTCATCCATGTATGTGTTTGTGGCAACATGCATTATTTTCTGTTTCTGGGAACAAATCAACTGAAATAAAAACCAGCAATCACTTTGTGCGACCTTTACAATTGCCTTTACGAGGAAAAAAACATCCAGTACCATTTCAAAACTGGCGTGAAAAGGCAGAATGCTGCATTCAAAGAGCAAATCAATTGCAGCCAATTCACCACGGCTAATCTTGGCCCTCATTCAACATGGCACCCGAGCTCAGGTAATCAAAATGAGCTCCCCGCTCTTGTTAGCACCAAACAGCCCACTCCAAATTGTTTTTCTTTTCTTTTTTATGCTTTTTTTCTTCATATCCCTCCATTCCCCCAAACGCTGAGCTCCTGTTGTGTATATGTGTGTGTATGAAGAAAGAGACAGTGCTTCCCACCGCATGTTAATAAATTGGTCCCCTGTGGACAACAGGGAGGAGGTGTGTGGTCATGATTCTGAAAGCTTCCGGTGAAACGGGCGCTGTTTGATAACAGCTGCCGTCAGCGCTGTCGAATAACAGGACGGCAGCTATGCACTTATTAATGGTGAATTATTCCTTTATTCCGGCCCAAATGAGAGGGATGCAAAGGGATAGCATATGCCGGCTCTGGTGATCAGAGCAAAGGTGGGCTGGAGGTTACTTTCCATTTCAAAGAGCCACACAGCGAGAGGTCTGTCCAAGGTTTCTGCCGTATATACCTTCGCATTGAGCCTGACTGGGATGAATTATGCAAGGCCTTAACCCAGATGTGTTTGCACACACAAACATTTTCATCTTCTTTCTCCCCCTCCAATACATAAACGGTGGTGAGAAATTGGGGTTAAGAAAACACAGAATATATATTTGAACGCTCCTGTTCCACTCTTAACTGATATTTTTGGGGCAGAGTAACAGGGGAGAGCCACAAAAATGTGATCAGAGCATGTTGCAGGCTAGACTCAAACCCACATCACCCACCAGAGCACCAAGGCTGATCATGATCATACTGCATACAGCACCAACAGAAGTGGTAACATAGTATTGTGCACACACAAACTTACATACAGTACATAAAAACCCCAAAATGTCTGCCTAAGCTAGTTTGCTGGTCTTAACAGGTTTAAGGCGCTCTAACAATGTTTTTTTTTTTTTTTAGAATGTTGCTAGGTTAACAGTGTTAAAATAATCATTAAAAAATATAACATACAATTTAATTAGTTTAATTTAATTAGATTAATGGGCATTTTTCTCTATTGAATGAAATATTTACATATATTTGGCATTGAGTTTGTCATAGAATATTCTAGAAGACATGCAATGCTGCCTTTAGATGATGTATCTTATAAAGCAATGTAATGTTGCTGCTTACATTTTGGAACAGCTTTCATGTGGAAAATTTGCCTATGATGCCTTAAAATGCTGTCTAGTTAGGTAGTTCACTACACTATGAAAAATTAAGTTGAGAAAACTTAAAAGTTTAAAGCTGCAGTCCGTAGATTTTGCCTCTGTCGCCATCTCTGTTTGAAACCTGCAATTGCAGTTATTTGCGGAATTACCATCTTTACGTGGGTTGTGCATCGGCACGGCTCCTCAGCGCGGATGAATCTAATGTTTGCATGCTCAAATTTCCTGCAGAAACCCACCAGTACCGATTTTATTATAAAAAAATTATTACAAGCTTACCGTTGTGAATCGGGCTAAGGTAAGGAGAGAGTTTTGAACACTGGCTGGTTATGTACTTGCTTAAAAATTGATTTTGGATTATTTTTAACCAAAAAAAGTTACTGAAAGCAGCTTTAAAGCAACCAGCTGGAGGAGATTTTTGAGTTTTCTCAACTTGTTTTAAATTCAAATTGTTATATAACAACAAGTTGAGAAAACTGAAAAATCTCCTCCAGCTGGTTGCTTTAAAGCTGCTGTCTGTAACTTTTTTTGTTTAAAAATTATCCAAAATCAATTCTGGTTGCCTTAAACTTTTAAGTTTTCTGAACTTTTGATTTTTTACAGTGTAGGTTTTGTAACTGAACTTCTAACTAGAAAAAAAAAAAAAAAAAAAAAAAAAAAAAATATATATATATATATATATATATATATATATATATATATATGCTCATAAAAATTTTGTTGCAATGTGCAGCTGAAATGAGGAGGTCCAAGCAGAACTTCTTAAATAAATAAATAAATAAATCTATAAACCTTACAATTTGGTAGCTAAAATGTCTGAAAACACTTTGCTCCTTTAATATGCCGCTAGATTTCAACAGAAAATTACCTTATTAAAAAAAATGGAGGGTGGTAGATGGAAATGAAACATCTCCCCTCCTTCCCTGTCTCTATCCATCATTCTTTCTTTCTAACTGTGCCTGTTTCCATCTCCTCTCATCTGTAATCATTATCTCTTTTTCTCCAACAGCCCACCATCTGTGTGCCGGCGTCTCTTTTACTCATTCCGCGCTTTACTTCTCCTTCTATCTATCTGTCTCTCGCACAAACACACTCACATCCTCTCTCTTATCAAAGCCCTTGTGCAGCAGAGTGTATTTTGCAGTATGTGTTTTGCTTGCTTGAGAAATTCATCATGTTTTTGAGTGATAATGCACTAGCTTAGACAGGTGGAGTGTTTTAAAGTACTCCAGACTAGACTAGAGCTGACAGCAGTTACTAAACTCGGTCCTTGCTGGAATAGGAGGGGTTTTAAATTATTTATTTATTTATATTTATTTATATATCAATCATCACTTTAATGCTGTGTGACAGGACACAGTCACAGCCTAATAGAATATGGATGTTTAAAACACAATTATGTGGAGAAGAATTTTGGACCAATGAGATTTGCCAGTGGGTGGGGCTACCCAGCATAATGCAAGGAAAATAGAAACCACCAAACCACCAAAACACACATTTCCATGATCGAGAAAAAGATACTGTTTAGGACACAAAAAAGAAGAAGTAAAGTATGTGTTTAAAGGATGTGAGATGTTACACCAAGTCCAAATTATGTGCAACTAAAAACTATTGCTTCGCTTTAAAGGATTAGTTCACTTTAAAATGAAAATTACCCCAAGATTTACTCACCCTCAAGCCATCCTAGGTGTATATGACTTTCTTCTTTCTGATGAACACAATCTGAGATATATTAATAAATATCCGGATGCATCCAAGCTTTATAATGGCAGTGAACGGGACTAACGAGTATGAAGTTGAAGAAAGTGCATCCATCAATTATAAATGTACTCCACACGGCTCCGGGGGGGTTAATAAAGGCCTTCTGAAGTGAAGCGATGAGTTTATGTAAGAAAAATATCCATATTTAACAAGTTATGAAGTAAAATATCTAGCTTCTGCCAGACCGCCTTCCATATTCAACTTACAACTGATGTTGCGTCAGTTAAGTTTTTTTCGTAAGTTGAATACGGAAGGCGTAGGATGTAGCGTAAACGTTTTGAACTGCGAGAGGCGTTACACTTTCTTCCTAAGTTAAATACGTAAGGCTGTCAACTTTCTTGAGCTTCATACTCGTTGGTCCCGTTCACTACCATTATAAAGCTTGGACGCATCAGGATATTTATTAATGTAACTCAGATTGTGTTCATCAAAATGAAGAAAGTCATATACACCTAGGATGGCTTGAGGGTGAGTAAAGCTTGGGGTAATTTTCATTTTAAAGTGAACTAATCCTTTAATGTACAGCCTTTTAAAAAAAAAATATATATATATATATAAATAAATAAATAAATAAATAAATAAATAAAATGTCCCACCCATGATAGGACACTTTGCAGACTGCTTGCAGTGGTGTTTCATTTGTGAACGAATCATCATTTTTAAACGAATCTGTAACATGAACAAATCTCGTTCACTTCCATGGACTGACTCATTTTTTTTTTTATTCACCGAAGTCTGCAAAGACCATTTAAGAGCAGATTGTGAAGGAGCATTTCATTGGCTTGGTGAACGGATGGTCAATGTTCTTTTAATATAATGTGTTGAACGAACTGATCAAACTATGGACATCTTCGTTTGTGAACTAAATGAACAACCAAGGTTTATGGTTAGTGGACGAACTGAATGAACTGGGACATCTCTTTCGTGAAGTAAACGAACGCGGCATCTTGTATTGGAACAAACTGAACGTACCTGCACATCTTGTTTGTGAATGTTAAGACTGCTTAAACACTCTTCTGGATAGTTTTGTGGTCAGTCAAGCCTCAGGTTGCTATGTCTGTTCGATTTGAGTTAGGTAGACCGAAGCTGATACTCTTTCTGGGTGACTGGCACTTAAGAGAGACTCGTTTAACCCTTTTGTGAGGAAGGAAGTCACTGACCCGTGACACCCTCATCTCTTCTGACAGGATTTAAACTCTGTCAAAATTCTCAATATTTCATACTCGAAACACAAGGAGATGTTGCATACAGCTATTCAAACAACACTGAGATCTTTTAATACCTTTTCTATCACTGTGGCTTCTGACATTAGCAGCTCTTAGAATTGCTTGTCATTGCTGGAAATGATTGGAACAGGTCCAATTTGAGAGGTGAAAACAGGAACTTACACATATTTCTGGTAATAACTGTGAAACAGACAAAATAAATCTACAGTATCATCAGCCGCTATGAAGGTTTTGGTGTAACATGATGACTGTTTCGTTGTTCTGAATATGTAGACAGCACCTTCGATCACTGCCAAGTGACTAGACCCCTTTCCTTCTCCTCTGCCACATTTTATTTGTTTGTCTGAGAGTGTGCAAGAAAAAGAGAGAGAAAGGGGGACAGACAACAAACTTGTCTAGGAAGTTCAATGCCAGGCTTCATTTGACAAGAATTGCTCAAAGGGTAAATTTACTGTTCTATGCCTAGACCCTATCAATCTAACACGCATCGGAGTTATATAGCGGGTTACATAACCTTAAGCAACAGATTAGACAACACCATTCATCAATCAACCGCACCCTCCCTTTCTCATAAGCTCCATTACCCACAAGCCCTCACAGATCTCAGTTTATGAGGCATTATGAGCTATTAAAGTCTGTTGCTAAAAAATCCATAAACATAAACGTAGTATGTGTACCACTTATAAATGAAGACTTACACCTTATAAAGAACTGTAAGAGAAAGAACACACACACACACACACACACACACACACACACACTAGTAGTGTAGTGTGGCTACAGTCGTTTTAACTGGTTTATGAGACTGGCATACATAAAGTCAAACTGTCCCAGGACACATGGCTAATGAGAAACTGGCTATAATATCAATTCATCTCTCTAGAGAGAGAGAGAGACAGACAGACAGAGAACAGACCCACACACCAAACTAATTATGATTATGACATTTAAATTAAAGGTGCTTGCCCATGCAAAAGTCACAGTCACAATGCTAGTGTATTATAGGTGGTTGGCAGGGGGTTTTAAGGTGGTTGTTTGGGTGGTTGCTTGGGCACTCTGGGTAGTTGCTCTGTTTTTTATTTATTTGCTTATTTATTTTTGGGCATTACAATTCAGCTACTAGAGTGTTTCTAAGTGGTTGCTAGAGTGTTCTGACATTGTGTCTACTCACGTCAAAGTGAGCGTTCCAAATGAATATTGTCCTGTTGGAGGAAGTAGCACAACTGCATGGAGTTTGTCAGAAATAGAACGGAGAATCAGTTTACTGTCTGTGACTACTGTCAGAGTGTTTTTTTTTTTTTTTTTTTTTTAATGTTACTATGAGATTGCTGGGGTAATCCATCTGGTTGCTTGGGTGATTCTAGGTCAAGTGTGCCCAATCCTGCTCCTGGAGATCTACTTTCCTGCAGAGATCAGTTTTAACCCTGTTCCAACACACCTGTCTGTAATCATCAAGTGTTCCTGAGGAACTTATTCGGCTGGTTGAAGTGTGTTAGATTAGGGTTGGAGCTGAACTTTGCAGGACGGTAGAGCTCCGGGAACAGGATTGGGCTACCCTGTTCAGGGTGGTTCCTTGGGTGCTCTAGGAACTTTGGATGGCGGCTAGGTGGTTGTTTATGTCTAAAGAGCCTATCCCCAAGTCTTGAAGGCAGGTAAATGTGGCCCAAATCTGTTTTTTGTTTTTTTGGGGGGTTTTTCTGCCTACATGTGACTCATATCTGTTTTCCCATGACAGTACAAACCACATGGAATCTGATCCTTTCAATTCCGATTTGTGCCGGGATACCCCACAGAATTGGGCTAGTTTTGGAGAACCAATTGAGTGGATTTTGTGGTAAAAACCTGGCAACCCCATTTGTATCGTTCTTTTGCGCATTCAGGTCAGTTCAGAACCATCTGTTCACACTGAAAATCTGATATTGGCCACATTTTAAAAAAAAAAACAATGAACAGCTATACAAAAAAAATCAGATTTGAGCAAATATCGGAATTGAGCATTAAGGCTTGCAGTGTGAACGTAGCTTATGATATTCTAGTGCTACGTAAGTCTATGGGAATTTTCGTCAATTTCACCTATCAAATGAAAATCTTAAATGGGATTGCTTTGTAAAATAATAGCACACCTCTCTTTAAAGTTCTGCAGCGAATCAGGGTTAAGAGTTTATTCAAGTAGTGTGAGGGGCAGTATACACAGGACTTGTGTTCTTGCATTCAGACAGCTAGACACAACATGCAGGGGTCTCGAGATGAAAGTTGACAGGGCATCTTAAATACACAGTAGTCATGGCGCAAGACACTGGAAACACAGCGTGGAGTGTCGCAATATTCTAAGACGTCGGTCTAGTGCATGTTTACCCAGATCAACAATTAAATATATATATGACAGACGGACCCACAAGAACCCATCCTGTGTGAAAGGCCCCTAACAGCGCATTGGATGCTAGGAAATGGGTTCGCCATTCAGTGCAGGACTGTGTGAGTGTGTTGCTTGGTAGACAGATGTGCCCCAGCAGCTGTTCTAGATGCTCTGGCTCACACACACACACACACAGCAGTGTATCACCTGATGGCAGAAGGCTGGTACGCTGCCAAACACTGATCCTGCCAAAAAGTGTTGCTGCCAAATAATGACCTGGCAGAATAACATACCAATTCTTAAGCTGCTACGGAAAAACACGCAAAACATATGTACATAGCCACCATATGTGATACATTTTGTTTTGACCTCTTTGTTCTGACTATCAATGACAGTGAGTTGAGCAGCCTCGAGCGTCTGCCCTAGATGAAGCGTGTGTGAGTAGTTATAAAGAAGCTAAGCCTTTGGGGAGCTGCTGTTAGCATCACACAGTTTTAGCACTACATTAACTGTCCTAATTCTTCTCTAATGTATGCACTAGCCTCCAACGCTAACATTCAATACAAACTCGCCAAATTTTATTGCTCAGGCCTTGCTCTTTCATTGCTCAGGAGATTTCATGAGCCCTCAGTTGTTTCAGTTAAGTATAAACTTAGTATCTCATAAAAGTAGTGTTGTTATAGTTAACTAAAACTATTGAAATTTGTTTTTGCTAATTGAAATGAAGGTGAACTAAAGCTAATTCAAAACCATGTACACTTAGTAGTGCATTTATACAGTTAGCATACAATTTAGCGCATATACCTAAACTTTTTATATGAATGCCACCATTCAAGCTTATTTGTTGTTGTCACCTAATGAACATTTCTGTTTGTATTTATGTATATTAGGCAAATGTCTACCAATCCTTCAAGAAAATTATAAGGCCAAACCAAAATGCAGTGGGCCGGAATCAAGGATTTAACATCTTGCCATGGGCCGTATGTGGCTCCTATGTTGCAGGCCCAATGTGGTACCCTTGTTCTAGAGGATAAGACACATGTGAGATTACCGTTTTGTTTTTCTCCCAATAAAATATACTTGAAGCCAAGGTCTCCATTTGTACACATTGCTGTCTAGGAGAAACAAATTAGATATTAAAGAGATCTTTTTGTTTCCTATAGGTGTGTGCGTGAGAGAAGTGTAAGAGAAAGATTCATCCATAAAGCACTTCTGCAATAAGAGTCTGTTGAAATGGAACAGCTGTACGGTGTAACAGGAGAGCTGTGGAACGAAAGGAGAGGAGGTCCACAGACATGCCAAGATTTCATTAACTGCCACAGCGGTCTGTATTCAGTCATGCTGGCGTTTTAAATCCCTGCTTCAGTTTTCACCTCTAAATGCAACAAGTTCAATAAACTGCTCTCACACCTTATTAACATGACACATGGGTGATAGGATGCATTTAGTGGCTTAGACTTTATAAACTGACAGAGTTGGTTTTCTAGGTAATAATCATTATCAACCAGTAATATCATATATCTAACATGCTGTTATAAAAACAAATCAAGTATTATTACATTCTGTTGAATGTTCTCTTTATTTTGTGTCGTGAATGGTGTTTTATGTTGGGAAATACACACTCAGGTCACAATGAAAGAGACAAAGACTTGTTTTAAAGGGATAATTAAACTTATCTTGTAATTTACTTACCCTCATTATAAAATTATACAGGTTTGGGATGAGATGAGGGTAATAAATGATGACAGGATTTTTATTTATGGGTGAACTATTCCTTAATTTTTTTAAAACTATAAGTCCACAACAAACACCACAAAAATCACTCTAGTAGCAGTTTAACCTCATTTCAAAGGATACCGTAAAGCTGTGTTTTAATGTGTTAGGGTCAACGGACTAGGAATATTGGAATAAGAGTGAATGAATAAATAAATTATGAATAAGTTAAAAAAGTATTGTTAATTTTTAACAATAAACATTTGTAATATATATATATATATATATATATATACATACATATATAGGCATGATATACCATTTTAATTGTCTCTCTCTGTGCGTATATATATATATATATATATATATATATATATATACACACACACACACACACACACACTCATCGTCCATAACACACATTCATAATCACACACTAACACAGGTGCAAACACACTCAACCAGTTTGACTGATGTGTCATGTAATTGAAGAAAATAACTTGTTTATAATTAGCAACAATCAAGGCTATTTGGCTCCCACTTCACCTTAGTCAAAACCCTGCACTTCTGCCCTTTCTACTCACGTCACCTCCTTTAGTAATTCAATCTACTTTTCACTCATTTCCTCAAGTTAACACTCGTCTTTAACCCCTTTTCCCCCTATTACCCCAAAACACTGTAGAACGTGGACGGAAATGTTGTGATCAGGGTGTATTCAGTTCATTACCCATAAACACTTTTTTCTATGCTCTCATCAGCTTGACTCTGTTCTATATGTAGTGTATTTCCCAGAAATGAAAGTTAAAAAAAAAAGAAAAGGTCTTCTTCAAAAGGTCTCGGTTCATGGGGCGACACATGGCTGCTGTGGTAATGGTTTTGTCATCTCTCTCTGAATGTGTGCGTAAATGAGCGTGATTGTGAATGTCAGAGGTATCCCACTGGGGTGAAATGTCAGCGTTAATCCCATTTAATAAACTGGTGCCATACGTTAATCTCACATTAACACTTAATCTGGCCCTAATATTGACGCCATAATCCCGGCCCACTCCGCCAGGGACCAGGGCGATGAGCCGTGCGGTCGTTCTGCGAGGCGTCATTATGGCAAGAATGGAAGATAACGGGCTTGTAAAGAGATGTCAATGAGGTTGGCGGCAAATTGATATGATCATAACCGTTCGAGATCCGGGTCGGCACGCCATCAATCATGATGATGAAAAGCCGGCTAACACCACAGACGGGCTAGTGTATTATCAGCATGCGCTGAAGGACTACTCTATCACACACACTCATCACACACTGATTTAAGTGCACACACACAGTAGCTCTATTCCAAAACTTAGTGAGCTTTCTACCTAGATGGGATTTTAAGGCATCATAGGTGCACTCTAGACAAAAAAGTTAGCACTGAATGTTTGTCACAGGCCTGTAAAATTGCTTTCTTGCTTTTGTTTAACAAATATGCAAATGAAGTATAATGAGAATTCAGAATGCTAGTTTTTAATTGGAGATTTTTAAACTTTTATTCAAATATCTTAAGTGTAAAAACAAAAATAAACAGCACACTTTAGCTATCTTGCAAGCACTGTAAAACAGTTTAGAGTGTGTGCTTGTTATTACAAAGAATTGTTTTGTTAGCTTAGCAACATGCTAACATCAAAATGTTGGAAGCGTTTCAAACCTGTCACCTACTGAATGAGGTTCCGTTTGGATTAGCATGCTGACTTAGAAGGTAATTACCTATGAAGACAGCAAATAGCTAGGCAGCTAGTTATTTTTGCTTGAATCTTGGTACCAACCACATCTGCTAGCAGTGCGCCATGCCAACTTTGAGTCATTCCAGTTAAAAAATAAAACAAAACAAATAAAATGGCTACTATTTATTACCAACCAATCTCCTTGTATTGCCAATTAAATGCAGAAAACTCAGCAAGCTTTGGTGTTTTTGTAGATGTGTGTGTTTGTGTGTGTGGTTATGTTTGGCAGAAGCCACAGGCATCTATAAACTACCTGCACAATTTTAATGGTGTTTTAATGAGGATGGGATTGACAGTGGATTGCGTTTTAAGAAGAGAAAAGCCGTAGAAACAGGCACTGACTGACTTCCCTGGTGAGAAGAAGGAAAAACCGCTGGCGACGGGACAAAACACACTTTTAATCCCATGAGAGGCGCGAACAAATCAATATCAATTAAGGTGGAGGAGCAGACAAAATGGACATCTTGCTTTGTTTTAACTAATGAAGTCTGCCGAGAATCCACAAACTGAGGCCCATAGCAACCAAGAAAACATGCATACACACACACACTCACACTGAGCGTAATAGCCCAAGTAAACATCCAGGATTGTGATAAATAGTCCACGTAGAGCGGCCCGAAATGGGACACCAGTGCAAAAGAAAACAAACTTTCATGTGTCACACACATAACACACACTCCCTGCAGGAGGGCTGAGCATATACATCATTAATGATGATTTTGATGTAAGTCTGTAATAAAATAAAGTTATGCTGCCGATACACACACACAGCACAGAGTCTTACACATCCATCAGTGCTCCTCATCTACATACTATGCAGGCTGAATGACAAACGAGAAGAGGAAGATGAGAGAAAGTAAGAGAAATAAGAAGAGTTCGAAGAACAAGGAAAAGTCGGCAAGCATGGAACTGGCTCCATCCGAAACATTACCCAGGCCTTCCATACACAAACACACACTATGAGTCTTTATGAGAACCAGACGCATGTTTTCGGCTTCACGCCAGCGAGTTGTTACGATAGGTGGGAGTTCGGTTCACACAATGATGTCACTGCATTATCGTCAACCGGCATATAACATAATGACATCCAGATATTTTTTCTCTCTCTTACTGGTATGTGAAAAAAATCTGTATTAGTAGAGAGTTCTCTCAAAATATGATTTCTTATTTTTTCCTTTAGAGTTTGAGGGGAAAAATATGACCCAGATATATTTTTGTGTGAGATTCATACTCCCAGCAAGATTGAAACTAGAGGCGCCTGAACAGAAAACATTTTGGTACTCGTGCACTATCCACCAGACCATGTTTATGACACAATTACATACATATGTATATACATTTGCATGCATTTGGAACACCAACGTGACTTCAAGTGCATTCAAGATATACTTAAAGGGATAGTTCATCCAAAAATGAAAATTATCCCATGATTAACTCACCCTCAAGCCATTCTAGGTGTATATGATCTTCTTTCAGACGAACACAATCGGAGATATATTTAAAAATGTCCTTAGTCCTCCAAGGTTTATAATGGTGTGAATGGGGGGCCGCGTTTTGAAGCCAAAAGTAATGCATCCATCCATAAAAAAAAGTAATCCATATGACTCCAGGGGGTTAATAAAGGTCTTCTGAAGCAAAGCGATGTGTTTTTGTAAGAAAAATATCCATATTTAAAACTTTATAAATTCAAATTACTAGCTTCTAGCGGACGACCGTACGCAGAATGCGCAAGTCGAATGGTGCCAAACGAGTAATCCTCTGACGCAAGATGTATGACGAGGATGTAGGAGTATTGTAAGTTTAGTCACCTCTCGTGGTTCAAACAAATAGGGCTGTGCAATAAATTTAAGCTCCTCTTCTCTTATATCGAAATCCTCTGACATTTCTCTTTAAAAATTATCGTTTTAGACTTATAATCCATGACGGTGATTTGTTTTGCTCTATCCTCTGCGCCTCCGCGTTCATCATTACATTGTGTGTCAGGTCAAAGGATACTCTTCAACCGCAAATCGACTTGCGCATTCTGTGTACGGTCGTCCGCCTGAGGCTAGTTATTTGAATTTATAAAGTTTTTCTTACAAAAACACATCGCTTCGCTTCTGAAGACCTTTATTATCCCCCTGGAGTCGTATGGATTACTTTTTTTATGGATGAATTATTTATTTTTTTTTTTTTGGCTTTATGGCCCCCCATTCACAACCATTATAAACCTTGGAGGACTAAGGAAGGATATTTTTAAATATATCTCCGATTGTGTTCATCTGAAAGAAGACAGTCATATACACCTAGGATGGCTTGAGTGTGAGTAAAACATGGGATAATTTTCATTTTTGGGTGAACTTTCCCTTTAATTATCATTATATTTAGGTATGGGATTCGAACCCATGACCCACTTGAGCTCTAGTAATAAAAATATATACAAAATGTCTCATCATGCTGCATGAAATAACCTCTCAAAATAATACTATTTGTTTATTTTTAGATATTGGGAAGAAATGTGTCCTTTTTTCATGAGATTCACTCTTCCAAGCAGATTTAAACAGATTTAGGGGTCGGCCACACAGTAGCCATGTTGATGCACATGCACTACCCACCAGGTCACATCTGCAACATATTTATGCAAATTATGCAATTAAGATTAATATGTGTGGGTATGGGATTCAAACCCATAACCTTGGTAGCGTTAGTGCAATGGTCTACCAGTTGAGCTGTTAATTTGAAAATAAAATACAATGTATGAAATGACCTCTCAAAACATCATTTTTTAATTTTAGATTTTGAGAGAGAAATGTGCGTTTTCCGTGAGATTTTCACTCCCAGACACACACAGGAACCATGTTGGTTACATATTTATAGACATTTTGAAGACCAAAGTGACTTAATGTGCATTCAAAATACATTTCATTAGTAAGATTCGAACTCATGACCTTGGTGTCACTAACACAATATATATATATATATATATATATATATATATATATATATGTATATCTTTTTTTTTGTGTTTTCTGTGCATGTGTACATTGTGTATCTAGCGAGCTAGTGCATAAAGCTTTTTTTCTGCATTGCACACTTCAGCACACAATCATGTAAATGAAACAAACACCTCTCCTTACTCTCACGCACACAAAAATACACTTTGTCACATGTGCACATGATCTGAACAGAGTTAAGGCAGGTAGAACTGAAGATATTTGCCCTCTCCAGGTGGAGATGCCTTTAGATAAGCACACACACACATGCAAGAATGCTCACCCTTGGGAAAGTTTACATCACGGTTCAATGGATTTTGGCACAACAGCTCTAGACATCACTGACAACGTGTGTAGCCGCTTCTTATCACAGCTTATCTTAGGTCTACAGCCAACACTCACTTCCCTTTACCACTGCTGACACTTCTTTAACACTCACACTGATCTGGGGTCAGATTTTCTACATCAGCAATGGTCTGTATTGTGAAGTATTCATGAGAAAACTGAACCAAGCACCACAGTTCACCCTGCAGGCAAAGAGGAGCCTTAGTACAAATGCACTATATTTTTTAAGTATATAACTGTCCTACTTCCTATAGTGGTAAACATAGACTAGGGCAAACCTATTAAACCCGAATATTGGTATACTTAAATGTTTACATAAAAATATAACAACAGCTACAAATATCAACAAATACTTCAATTTAGATTTAAAATCTAACTGAACAACTGTATAATGACTTTTTTTTTTATAACTTCACCACCTTCATCATCATTTCCACAACAAATATGCAATAAAATTGCAATATAACAGTACTGAATTTCAAGACATTTTACATAGTATGAATATCTCATTGAAACTTATTAAATATTTAAGTCTTTTATCATTACAAATTTTTTTGTAGTGCATAATATATTCCTTTAGCATTCTATTCCAGTATCTACATAAAATACATACTTTTTTTCAGACAATGAAAAATTATATTATTAAAGAAATAAAGGCTGTCACAAACATTTGAACTTTTCAGATCGTTCCTACACCCCTAAAAGCATTGATTTAAATATTAAGCCTCATGTAATACAGAGCAGAGACTGCTGTACTACCTAGCAAGCACCCAATCGTAGTAAACGACAGGAACAGGTGCTGCCGTCATGCCTTTCTGCACACTTTTTAATTAAGCAAATTGATCATAAAAATACAAAGAAATTAGAATGTACAGTTGTGGTTTATTCATGTACTCAGTTTTTGAACCGTTCGTTTTCGATTTGAGTGGGATGGTGCATTGGACCGTAGACTTTGGTCAAGTGGCTTTGGGTTAATATGAACCAAAGTGTAAAATAAAGCAAGTGACATTTCATTTAAGCCATTAGAAGAGCAAATCTATAGCTCTTAAAGTTCAGTTTTCACTACGTGCCTTATTAGTTTGACTTACAGTGGACCTATAATGCCATAACTTAATGTTCAAATTGAAGAGTTTTTAATAGCTTGGAAAAATGTCAACATACTCCAGTAAATTGACCGAACAATGTGAGTGGGGCTCATCGCTATGGTTTTGCTAAGCAGCTGGGAGGTCTTAAGGAGGTGTTTGTGTGTCTGTGTGTGTGTGTACTGTTGTGGATTTGATATATGTGTGTGTGTGTGTGTGTGTTGCAGAGCGCTGTAGTAATAACTCCCAGTGGGAGCAGATTTCTGTCTGGTCGTTGTGGTGACAGCATCAGGAGAGAAAGAGGTGATGGCTGTCCTCTCCTGCACTGGACAGTAATTGGCCATCCATATCGAGCTCCATCACAAACACACACACACACACACACGCCATTTCCTATCAGCATCGCTACACACACTTGCCAACATCCTGTTCGGGCCAGAGCTCCAAACCAAGTTCTAAAATTCAAGTCACGACATGTGTGTCACTGCAATATTGGTACCTCTACTGACACATAACATACACATTGTAAACATCATCATCATCTGAATAACAGATGGAGATTGAAGATGACAGGCCAATGAAAGAGGGTCGGGTGGAAAAATAAACCTGATATTAAACAGAGGTTTACCCCTCTAGCCAGCTTTGTCCCCCAGAAGTATGCAACTTGCATGCTGCCATCTTTTCTTATAATTTTTGGGCCAATCACCTTATTAGTAATACCAAAAGACTAATCACTCTGGAACTGCAGGAAAATGTCATCCTAGCAATGCTGATTGGCCACAAGAACACAGTCCTGAACCCTTCCCTAGTTACTATCCTAAGCTGTGATATCAAAGGCATTTTCAGCTGTATACAAACAAGAAGTTCTAACATGTATTTAGAATGGTCATTATAATGAGTCCTAACCCTATTCCAAACCCTTACCACCAACTACCCCTAAAACCAGAGGGAAATGATAGGATGATACAATACAGTTCAAGTCACAACTCCAGCCCCAAGCCTAACCCTACAACAGGGGTGTCCAATCCTGTTCCTAGACAGCCAATGTCCAGAAGAGTTTAACTCACACCTGCCCCAAAACACCTGTGTGGATGTTTCTAGTAATCCTGAAAACCTTGACTAGCCGGTTCATGTGTATTTAATAAGGGATTGAAGCTGAACTGTTTTGGACAGTGGCTGTTCAGGAGCAGGATTGGACACCCCTACCCTATAGCTCCATTGATCACTAACCCTAAAACCAATCAGGGGTGCTTTCCTGAAAGCATCTTTAGCAAACTATGGTCGCAAGTTCCGTCATTATCGGTGCAGTTCAACGAGTTGGTTCCCGAAACCACAGTTTCAACAAACATTCGCAAACAGTATCGCAAACTTCTGTGGCTGGAAAGACAGCTCTCAACCTGTGGTTGGAAGCATAGTTTCTTGTTTGCATGACATGGAGACTTGATAAATCATTATCTTGAGCAAAACAAGCAAGCTGCCATTCAGTACAATCTATATCTTTTATTTCGAATATATGCCTATGTTTGAATCTGGAAATAAAGCAAAATAACTGAGAAAAATTAGAATTAGTCCTCAGATGCCGCGTATGTAAATGTATAGCAAAAAATCTAGCATTACTTCAGTCTCAAATGGATTCCACCACCTGCGTGACATCAATAACCAATGTGGTTGAAAGACAAATTTGCGACAATATGATTTTGGGAAACAGTCGTGACTAGCTAGTTGATTTCTTCAATGATGAATTGTACTATGGTAGTTAAGCAGCGAGTTACATGGTTGTATAGGAAAAAGCACTCATGGATGGTAAAAATATTGAACTAAAGCATAGATCCAGGAATAAGTCCAATCTGGCAAAATCACAGCCACTGACCTTTCGAAATGCACCAGGTTTCAAAGTGCAAAAGCACGCATAACAAAAATGTTGGTTTGTTCTTCACATTAAGGTTTTGCATAGCTTTAGAAAACTTGGAATATTATGCAAAGAGTCATATGGACCACTTTTGGATCTTGGTCACAATCTACTTTTGTTGAATGGAAACAAGCAGCTTGGACATTCTGCAGAACATCTCCTTTTGTGTTCCATGGCGAGAACTATTCCTTTGAGGCAGTTAGCTGCTAGCAGAAAGAGAAGAGGATATCCAGAAGAATGCAGCACATCAGAGACAAGCTAACGAAACCCAGGCGGAAAGAAAACTGGAAGCACGTCGGGCTGAACAAAATCAGGGCAAGAGCACGAGGAGGGAGTGGAAAAAAATTCAATATATTTTTAATCTCGCGGATGTAATGTGATTGCACAGCTGCCGTAGGCTGCAGATTTCATAAGCCAGATCACATTTCAGACAGATGGGGTCGGGGTGCTTGCGTTCAGGCCGATCTGCATGGCTCTGGGAGAAGTTAATGAAGGAGACAGAAACACAATGCCCTGTAATGACTTTAATGCCTTCACCCGGGGATTCCTTTGCTGGCCCTTGGGGGCCCAGAAGGACCAAATCATGTTAGTGTAAAGCGTTGATTGCTCTTTTCTCTTGTCAGGCTGAGTTTGAAGACCAAAGGATGAAGAAACAGTGTTAAATATTCATCGGTTTTCATTGTTTTATGTTGTGTGGTTTCGCACAGCGTTTTTTTTTTTTTTTTTTGGGTTTAGGCTTTTCTTTCATCCACCCAACCTAATGCCCTGCTCCCTTTCCTGTCTAATATTGTAGATGTATTGCTTGTCCAAGTCTCTACCAGCTGGTACTCCAGTTGCTAACCCACCTAAACCAGCTTGGACCTGCTAATGACCATACATGACAAGCTTGGATCAGTTACAAACCAAATCAAACCATCTACCAAGTCAAAATTTACTACATGTGCTTACTGTGAACAATTCACTGGTTCAGTCAACATTGAATAACATTCTCCTCCTTTACAACAACTGTCCTTTTCCGCTGATGTTACTTAGGCGATGTAGGCTATTGAATAATGTTAACCAATAACCAGAATTTAACCACTGTTAAAACTCATAGCAAACTTATATTCAAGTTTGGCTTCATTCTGGTTTACCCACTTTTTATATATCCAATCAATCCATTTCCTGTTTCACATGAAAATAGACCACATTACATTAAAATAGCTTGCAAACTATGATTCACACTAAGTTTTAGCTGGCTTAAGCTGGATTTTCCAGTTGAGAAACCTGCACTTGTAAATTCTCATGAATCAGCACAAAAAACAGACTACGTCCAAAGCTTAGCAGTTTTCATTCAAATTATAATAAATCTTATAATACTCAAATGAACTGCCAAGAAAACAAAGTCAGTGTTGTCAACAGAACTGTTTTTTGTCAGTGTATGAAGTTGACTGGATTATTTGTAAATCAAGTTAGAAGGTTTCGGATGGTGACCGGAAACGGCGACGTTACCCCTGACAGTATAACTAGTGTGTTGTCATGGTAACGGCAGTGTTGAGGGCCAGGGGAATAAAGATCTGATTATTCTCCCAGAGCTTTGTTCTCAGTTAAGAGGAACATATGTGCGTTTGAGTGTGCAGATGTATGTGTGTAAGACTTGCCATACGCTGGCAAGCAATATGCAAGTTATAAAATATATTGTTTAATTCACATGAAATAAAGCAATTTTTATGGTATGATTATGATTTTGTACGATTTTTTTTTTAAATGATTATTATTTTGTTTCTTATTTTAGAGTTTTTTTTACTACAACAACTATACTAATGGTATTATCTGAAGTACTTCAGAGCTATAAATGACGTAATCATACAATAACATGTTACATATTTAAAAGTATATGTGAAGAGCAGGTAGGGCGAGAGCCGTGAGGGAACGGCGCGAGGCCGGTGACGCGAGTGATAATGAGCGTCAGCTGCGCGTTGCACTGGTCTCGAGTCTCTCACGGAGGAGCTCCGGAAGCATGAAAGGGGAGCGATGACAGTGAAGGACGAGAGAGGACCAGGCCTGGACTTTACTTTATGTTTTATTATGTTTGTGGGGCCGGCAGACGTCCGTGAGGGTCTGCCGGCTTTACTTTCGTTTTTTATTTGTTTATTTTATATATTAAAGTTGTGTTTACCGTTCGCCGGTTCCCGCCTCCTTCTTCCCGTATCTATGAACAACGTTACATTGGTGCCGAAACCCGGGAGGAAGGAGGGACATGCTGTCGGAGAGCCCTTGCTGCTGAGGGGGATCGCGGTGCTGAGGAGGTCGGGCAGCGCGGGAGTGTGAAGACCGCGAGTGGCTGCCCGAGGCGGTGGTGCTCCCTCTCACTGTTATGCTTCCGGAGCTCCTCCGTGAGAGACTCGAGACCGGTGCAACGCGCAGCTGACGCACATTATCACTCGCGTCACCGGCCTCGCGCCGTTCCCTCACGGCTCTCGCCCGCCCTGCTCGTCACAGTATATTATTTTATGTTTTTAAAGTTAATACCATTGTATGCTCAGAATGGACATGAAAAAGGCATTCAAACAGTGGCATAGCCTCAAAGTACCATAATGTTACTATCTGATACCATCACTAAAGTCTTTTTTAGAGTAAAAACTTTCTTGTTGCGCTACACATGTTCAGCGTACCATGTTAAGTGAACATTTTTGTTTCAGACTCTAATACACACACACACACACACACACCAAAGGCTGTAATGCTGTAATGATCTTAGTAATGGTGTTATTAAGTCGACCGGAGTGACGACACTTAGCTCTGGGCATGAGCGACCCAGTGTTTTTGTTATTACTATGACAACAAAATGAGGAAATCTGGGAAAAAGAGGTCCCCTTCTCATGTTACAGACATAAAGACACAAACATCCCCTCTCTCTCACACACACACACACATCTTGAACACATCTACAGTACTGCTTTAGTGGCCACCACATGCCTCTGTCAAGATCAGGTGACTGCCGCCTCTGTCTCTGTAGGAAGATTGGAGGGATGAATTCTGTCAGAGAAAATTTACCATGGTGTTAAACTCCAGCTGCGTTGTGGCTATCTGCTTTCCTCTCTGATAGAGTTTGAAAGCCCTAAACTCATGACACACTCATAAATTTCCCCAGACTTGTTTAAACCCGCATTCACCCACACACACACACCCACAATCCCCCTACACGGCGATAAATACTATGTTATATCAGCCGCCAAGTGTTCTGACAAAATATATTATTTATATATTGCTGCAACAATATTGTATTACAGAAAAATAAGCCCTTCTCTTAAAAGCACACAGTCGTCCCTACAGTAATAACAAACACACTTTCTTTAGTAAGTTTTGATGGTTTTATTAGGCACACAGGGGACATCCTTGTAAAAATGTTTCTAGCTGCAAGTTCCTCTCAGTTTGCCCATACCATGCTCAGATATATGATCGTGGTGTGTTTATGTGTTAGCATATTTGCGCAATACTCATTTGTACACAAGTGAACATTTCACTTGACTTGATGGAAACAGCGATTAGGCTACATTCTCTTAGCAAATTATTTCAAATACAATGGTATTATCATCATTTTATGAACAAGGCATTGTGGGATTAACAACTTTTGGACATGTACCATGGTAAGATAATGTTTTTTGGACATACCCATACAAAAAAGTATTGTGCTCATGTATATTCATTTCCACAAGGAACTTTCAGAATATTATTGTATTACCATGGTACATTTCCAAAACACCATGTATTGGCATGCACTGTGGTAATACCAAGTATCATGGTATTCTACTTAGTACAATGTAAATACCATGAAATATGAAAATGGTAACCATCTAGTACCATAATATCAAAGTACCAAGGAATTATGACAAAATACATCACTGTACTATAGTATTTTTTAAGAAACTTACACTTAAATGTAGATTTAATTGAATTTTACTCTTAAAACTTACACTTAAATATTAAGATATGTACGTGAAGGTCTCTGAAAATGCATTAGACACTGAACACATTCATAAAGTGAAATGATAGGATGGATTGTGGCATCTGCATTTTTAAAGGTCACATGAGACCAGACTGAAACCAAATGTTACAGCGTCTCTGTGTAACTAACGCATTGGACACATATTCACATGGACAGAACATGATTTGTGTCAGCATGTGTTGCAACAAGTGTGTATCCACGTCCAATGTGTTGGCGAACATGTGTACACATGTATAAAATGTCTACATTAGCATGCAGGAATGTGTTTTACTATAGGAAAAGAATGTTTAATAGTGTTTCAGTGTATGTGTATGTTTACGTGAGACATTCTGCAAGAGCTGCGTAATGAGCTATTTGTAAGATTGAGAACACAATCGCATAGAGACAGTTTGACTATCGGCATAAGGTCTGGTCTACTTTGTAACTTCTTCAGGCCAAGACATGCCCACTTAAGACAGGAAAGCAACTATCTGACTGACCAACCACAGCTTGTTTTGTTTTTATGCGCCATTTAGGGGCGTGTTTACATGAAATACCACAAAAATACACTGAAAAAAAAAATTGTTGACAGTTTACAACATGGTACCTTGTAAACTCAAACCAGTTAGATCAGAACTTACTAGAGAAATTATGGTGTGGGCAAATGTCCTTGTCTAGCCAACATTACCGCACCGTTTCCAACCAACTTATATCATAAACTTGGGGGGCACAGCTGCCATTTTGGTATTTGTGGAGTAAATACTGGCAGACACATGTAGATAAAGAGTGAAATTAAATCGAACCATATCATTAAATGTCCATCAAATAACTAAATGACTTACGGCAGAACTGGCAAATGAGTTTATCATGCTGAAAATATTCCGCCAATGTTGCAGAAACATATTCCATTAGTTTCAGACTTATTAAAAGGGTCTGCACTTATCAGAGGGCAATTTTCTGTCAACGGTTAGACACTTTGTAGTCTAACTAGTTTTCTGTTGCACTTAAGAGCACCTAAACACACAAACAGGCCCACACGAACCGATATATAAAAGCACACACGCACACACAGCCCTGGTTAATTGCAGTGGCTGGAAAAGCATCATTAAGTAAAAGCGAGGAAATACATTTCTTAATGCGACTTAGTAATGCCCGGCCAATCAGACGGCATCAAAGGAATTAATGAGGGTGCCTAACATGAGAATGTATTTAATGCGAGAACACACATACACATCCTAAACGCCACATGGATGCTCGGCCTCTCTCTCTTCTTTCAAACAGAGAGATGAAAGGAGTGTGGCAGGGAAGAGAGCGGTGTGCCAGCATACCCTGAGGCTCAGCGGACATGAACACGTGAACACTCTTTTACACACTTTAGCATGCACAAGGGTAAAGGAATCAAATATAGTGCGATGTTGGTATGTGTGGAAAATCCGGTTGTTTATAAGCTGAAATCTTATGTGCTTGTAATATTTCACTCTTAACGTAATTGTTTAATTATTCATGTCCAAACCTTCTTTAAAGATCCCATAAAATCAACAGTTTTGTGGTTTTTAGTCTGGTCTATTTGCTTTGAGACTTATCTGTATGCTAGTCTACTCTTTTAGACCTTTTGCGCACCAGTATACTTTTGTGTAATAAAATGCTCCCTAGATTGAGAACATCTTCTTTCCCTAAAGTATAAATTCCACCTGTCTCCGACTAGCAATAGCAAGTAGCAAATCTTGGTTCCTCAGATTGTCTTTGGAAGTGTTGGGGGAGCAACTTTACAAGCGACTCATAATTTAAAGCATATTACTTGTGTGAAAAGTTGATATCAACACTATAACTTAATGAGAAAATGAAGTTAGTTGAGCTACTGTCATGCAGCTGGAAAAAGTTAAGCTAATAGCATCATTACTTCTAGCTAGTTATTGCCAATACAACATGGCCTTTGGTTGTGCTGAAGCTTGTACGTTATTTTGTACCTCAAGAATCGATTGTTTTCGAACAAAGTGGCTGGAATTTATGTATTTTTTAAAGTGTCTTCATTGCTTTCACTTATGGTACAAATGTTCAAGTGTGTACATAAAATAAACACTATTTGCTATTAGAAAGGAAACCCATCAATATGTCAACCAAAAATGAAAATGCTGTCATGTATTCACCCTCAAGTTATTCCAAACCTGTATGAATTTCTTTCTTCTGCTGAACACAAAAAAGATATTTTGAAGAATGTCAGTAACCAAATAGTTGATGGGCCCCATTGACTTCCATAGTATTTTTTTCCTTCTCCATAATGGAAGTCAGTGGGGCCCATCAACTGTTTGGTTACCCATATTCTCCAAAATATATTCTTTTGTGTTCAGCAGAAGAAAGAAAGTCATTCAGGTTTGAGGGTCAACTTGAGGGTCAGTAAATGATGACAGATTTTTTTTTTTGTGTGTGTGTGTGTTGACAGTGCGACTGATATTGTAAATAGAAAGGGATAATTATGGCCATGAAACACAAAATACTATTTCACACACACTCTAGAGCTCTTGAGTTCTTGTCCCTGAAAGTAGCACGACACAGGACATACATGATAGTGATTGCATAAGCCCATACTTCACCTAACAGCATCTATCTTTCTATCTAAACACTCCTTTCATCCTCTCCCCCACTGTCTTTCATTCTCACACGCCCTTTGTTTAGGTCAGCATGTCACGCTGGAGATCAGGTCATTACGAGCAACGACCGAGAAAGAATTGTCACCTGGTCTATGGATGCATGTGTATGTCTCTGTGTGTGTAGGACATTGTGGTTATGCAGGTTTGGACATGTTGCATAGCAATATGCTGTGATGTCGTCCAAGGTTAGTTCTCCATCTGTTTTCCCTCTTACTGAACTCCTTCTGGAACACGAGATTATGTGTATGTGGTACCTAGGTAGGCAAAGCACACCAAGCAAATTAACTGTAAAATCTTTCTTATAGCAGAAAATAACATAGAAATCAAGAGAGATTGTATATGTGCAGCGGTGACTATGGAACGGGAAAGATGGAAGTGCACCGCTTAGGCCGCGGGGGAGCAGGCGCCAACACTATTGCAATTACGAGAGAGAATGAGAGTGTAGAAATGTGCTGTGATTCTGTGTGTGCATGAGCACGTCAGGGCGAAAGGGTTGTGTATGCTTGTTGTTGTGTGTGTGTGCGAGAACGCGTCTATGTGTGTCTCGTAGCAGTAATTGTAATGGGACTCAAGGGGTCTGGTTTTGGCTGCCTCGGCGGCCCTCCACTTTCATTCCACACCTTCCCCCCATAATTAGGATCCGAGAAGGCCTGGTAATGTCCAGCCTCCTGGGGCCGTCTCACTCGCTCTGTCTCAGATAAGAGCCCTCGCTCTGGGCACGCAGGTCAGCGTGTAGCCCTCAGAGAGGCCCGGAAACACATTCAGCCAGGTCGAGTCATTCGACCGAGCACCTGGCCGCTACACACACTGATTTCCGTGTATCCAAGAGCAAACAGCAAATGAGTAAAAACGATTTCTCCCACATTCCACATCTCATCATCGTTAAAAGGCTGGTTATTGACCATAAATTTGATCAGGCCATTGCTACATAAGAGATGTACTTCTGATTGGCTATAAAGAGATCTCATTAGAACAAAGGCGTGAATAGATATAAACCCAGCCTGATAGGCTAATAAACGCAGACATGGGGCGCGCTGCCAGTAATGTGTTTCTGCTCGTAATTTTTATGGGGATGTTTGGGAAGGCATTAACAGGAAAGATGGGCGCTTGCTGTGCATAACGGCGCTGTGATAGGAGGTACAAGGTTGTGTGAACGCAGATGTGTTCACACTTAACCAGATCTTGGAAGCACGGAGAGGGAACCATTGGCAACCGTAGAGAAGATCGAATCAGTGGTGTTATCTGAGTTTTGGCAAGATTGCTGGCAGAACGTTGGCACGGTCTCGTACATATGCTGCAGAGGGGTTTTGTTTATTCGCTTGTGGCAGAAGAAAGGTATAAATGATTGACTGTAGAAAACTGAAAATGACAAGGTAAACAGTTCCCACCGAGGAAGAATCGCTGAGCCAGACTTTTGACTATTGGTATAAAGTCTGGTCCACATTGCAGCTCGTTCTGGACAAGAATGGCCACTTAAGCCTGGGGTATGCTTTGTTTTTCTGCCCCCTTAATATCTTTCTGAGTATACTCCATTGACCACAAACTTGTAGGGACATGTTTAAGACATGCACACTACGATGGCTTGTTTGACCTGCTTGACTGATACTTCACCTGACCTGCAACTGACAATACAGAGTTGTGATCTTTAAACTCTTTCAGACTCAAGTTGTACAAACGTGTATCTTCTGACCTCCTCGCATATCCATTTTAGTTGTTTCTGCCTACGTCTTCTGTTGTTTTTATTGTAATTTTCTAACTTTTTCGTTGATTAGTTCAGGGTTTCTAGCTCTGGCACTGAAGGTCCACTGTCCTGCAAAGTTTAGCTCATAGCCTGATTAAACAGACGTGAACAAGCTAATCACGGGCAGTAATTGAAATTGCCCCTATACCCCCATCCACTATTCCATAACATTACTCAACCAATACATTTCACTTGAGGGAGTGAATAAAAACGAGTAAGCGAATTCGGACGCTGAGTGTGTCGGAAGGGCTGTGGACACCATCTTCTGGCGAGAAGTTGGTGCAATCCTCACAGTGCATGGGAATTCAAGACAGAGGTCTTGAACCCTGCTCCTGGAGACCCACTATCCTCCAACCCTAATCAAACACACCTGAACCAGCTAATCAAGGTCTTCAGGATTGCTTGAAAATCACAGGCAGGTGTGTTAAAGGATGAGGGATTGAAGGGTTGAAGACCCCTGCTCTAGTGGCTAGCTGTTGAGTATACATTGGTTGCATACTCTTTATTGAGGTGCATTTTGTCATTGAATGTGTGCACTCAATAACACTCAGTGTCCACTATGGTTTCAGACACCACTGCAAATGGTTGTCCCATCAAATAGTGCACTATATATGGTATGGGGCAATTCTGGACACAGCCAAGGTTGTGTGGATTACTGGAAATTCAGTTTGATCTGGGTTGGAGCTAAACTCTGCAGGACTGTAGAGCTCAGGGCCAGAGTTGAGTGAACCCATCAATTAGTGCAGTCAACTCCAGGCACGTGCACAGATGACACATTCAGTAGTAAGTGCAATAGCACGATGAAATCTGTGCATGCAACATACTGTAGGGACAACTGAAGCAATTTTTTTGACCTAACACACTGACCGAAATTCTGTACATTCAGATGGGATTAGGGGTGTCCCCGACTACGGATTTACATAGTCGAATCAGATTGCCTATATTCGACTGTTAGTCGAATCATCGCTTGAAAAACAGCAGTCCACTAGATAGTGCGCACGAACTCTACTTTGAAAGGCTCGCACGCTCAACTGTGCACGAGACGGAGAGGGACGCGGAAAGGCCTATACCCGCGTCTTAAGACAACTTTTATTTTCTTTCAAACACAGCACAGAGAAACAACTTTCTAATAAAGCGGCCAAACTGCCTGTCAAGTGATAGACAAAACTGACAATGATTTTATCTTTTTTAAACTGAAATGAAAGGCAATGTGGATAAACATTCACAGCCACGATGTACAGAACACCACACAAAGATATAGTAGAAAATGAATAAAAACATTTTGGATCAATAAACCTTAAAAATATATATAAATAACTGCAGAAAGGCCACACTGCAGATAGATATGCATTTCACGTGTCGGCAAATCAAATTAAATTGGCTAAATTGCCTGTGCGAGCAAGCTTTAACTCTACAGAGCAACATCGATGCACCAAAAAACAATAAAAAATTAATTTACAGAATTGAATTAGAACAGAATATACCGTTCTAATAAATAAAAATAATTAAAAAAATGAAATAGTCATAATCAAGTCACAACTGGGGAACATCAAAACACAAGCACAAATAGTTAAATTAGATCAGTGTGATCAGTAAATAAATTAAAATTAAAGAAATTATTAAAATAACGAAAGTATAGCCAGAATTGTCAGCTTTGTCTTTTACTGCAGAGACAATAAACGCTAAACTGGAGTGGCAGCCTTTTTAGCTAAACATTCACAGCATCCAAAAATCAAATTAGAACCGGCTGAAATGTTTTGAAATCATTTGTACCCTACCTGATCGAGAGGAAAAAAATCCAGTCTTTCACGCGATCTGCCTGCGTCGGTTTGAGTCTTTTAAAATAGCGCACTAGTCAACTCGTTAATGTTGGCCAGCAGAAGCACGCTGCAGTGTTTGTCGTTGTTGAGCGGTAGGACATGAGCTGTTGGCACAACTTGCATATACATTTTTTGGATCATCCTTTACCATTTCAAAGTGCATCCAATTCTACACTTTAGATTTTCTTATCCCAGACATTGTTAAAGATTTAATCCCTGCTGCCAAGATGCTCCTCTGTCGGTCATGGATCATGGAAGTGAAACTTAAATCTGTCACGGGGTGGTTGGATTTATTCACGCACATTAAAAATATTAAAAGCTTCTTTCTTTTCACATTTTTATTCATAGCATTATCATAATAGGCTGTACATTAACCTATTGGGAGAGAACCGGTACGTCTATGTAAAATCAGATATTGAGCACCCCCATATCTCGTTTCATAACACCTCTGTGAAGATTCGACTGTGAGATTGATAGTCGAATCAGGCTCCTCCTATCGAAGCTTCGAATCGTCGACTATTCAGGGTCACCCCCAGATGGGATATTAACTCTTTCCCTGTCAGAGTATTATTTTTAAGTTGCCAGTTAGCACCAAAATTTTTTATGATATTCTCATATTTCTCATGGCCCCTAGAATTTTTATTTTGTTATTTTATTTTATTTTATTTTTTTTATTAATAGGTAAACAATGAATAAATCAATATTACAAAAACAGAGCCTCTGTTTCAGGGTATCTGCTGGGTTTTTAACATCAAATTTAATGTTTTTAAAGATTTTTTTTAAAGACATATTAAATTAATACTGTATTAGGAGGATCATTGTTTATTAAACCATCCTAAAGCATAAAATGACTATAAATCATTTGAAATATGATTATATATATAATATTCTATAGTGTTATTCTACATTTTTTTGAATGCATATTAGCTTCTTATTGATCCACTGGTTAACATTTACAGCACTGCATTAGGCTGCGTAAAAAAATATGGCTCGATCTTCATATAGATCTGAACAAAAACGGCAGATGCGCTGAATGAAAATGCAGATTCAGTCTCTGACAGTAGATGGCGCTTACGGAATAGCAGAAATATATCAGTTTCTCTGGTTACTTCTGTAAACAAAGCAGCGCTGCACTTATAAACACTTCTTTATTAGGCTTTATTAGGACCTGTGGACCCTGTGTTTTTTTAAAAAAAAATAAAATAAATAATTCTAGCTTCATTCATTCTTTTTTTTTTATCAACACTTGAATCTGGGTGAGTTTCATTAATAAAACAGATAATCAGTTTTGTCAAAGACTTTGTCCAGATTGGATCCAGAAAGATGATCAAAAGATGAATTATCATAGATCACTTCTCTTGTTTTTCGATCCGGAGATGCTGTACTATTTTAGAAGATCTGTAACAGCGCCCCCTACCATATAACAGTGAAAACACAGATTGCTGGAATAACTGGTCAATTGGTGGTCTGTGTACATGTGTATGTCTTTGTGTATGCCAGATGAATGTCTTTGGCTTTTGCATCACATCTTGCTGTTATTTTCAGTGCCTCGCATCAAATTGTAATATTTTTTGATGGTGTTTTGAGTTGAAAGTAATTAAACTTTTATAAATGTATCTCAAGAGTAATGAATTTTATTTCATTCCCTTCATTCGGAACACAAATATATACCCTAAAGCAACTAACAACATTTTTTTCATTTATTTATAGGGGCGGGTAAATCTGAAATCAGTGATATCTGTGAGAATAAAGTGGAGTTTTACAGGTGAGCTCAAGGATATTAAGTGCCTCAAAATAAACCCCTCTTGAATGTCTTTCAAAAACTGGATACTGCAAACGCTGTCAATCTGGCAACCAGTTTTAACCTGGGAATTTGTACTACTTTCCACCGCAACTTGAACCTAACTCATGCGTAAAGTCATCTAATCATTGGAACTTGATATTTTTATGAGTTACATGCATCTGACAGCTAGAGAACTGTCCTTAGATGTGCTGTCTGAGGCTATCGCCAAGGTCGTTTTACACGTGGGTATCTCTCACACATACAAATGTGTTTCAATCATTATAATGTTCAGCAATAACAATTATTATGATGATTCTGATGCTAATGATGATGATGATGATGACCCCTGGGGATGAAGACAGCGAGAGCTCCCCAGGCTGCTGAAGAATTATGGGGGAGAAGGCGGAAGAAGTGGGGAGAAGACAGGAAGATGAGAAAGTATTTTGCTAAAGTTTGTTGATGAGGTTGGCCATGCGTAGCTGATACAGTCATATCAGTACGACATTAAGCCAGCGTAACCACGGAAACACACATGGGGATTATATCAAAGAGAGAAAAAACACAGAAGAGCAGAAAAGCAGAAATTAAAAGAGTAAAAATATGGCAGGGTGTTGCCTAGATTCCAGCTGTGCGTGTGTGTGAGTGTGCGCATGCAGCCTGCTCATTAGTACTTAGAGACGACAGGAAACAGACATACTTGTCTTCCTGTGGAAACAGAAAAAAAAAGGAAAGTTTAAGTGCACGCTCTAAAAAAAAAAAAAATACAAAAATAAAAACCACCACACACACACACACACACACACGGCCCAAGCTCAGTCACCTGACTTTAATCAGACCTAAAACTCCACTTAACCAGCATACAACCTGAGCTCAGCACAGCTGGCAAAACACTGTTGCCATCTTGCTCACACACACACACACACACACACGCGCACACACATGCACGCACACACACACACACACACACACACACACACACACACACACACTTCCGACTTTCACTGAAGTATCAGTTTTAACCAAAAAGGCAAGCAATAATAGTTCCATTACTGATCTCAATCCGCCTTGTTACATAATCACCTGATCACAATTATTTGAGGTAACCGCAAGCACATATTACCACCCAAATAAGGGATTTTTTTTTTTTTTTTTTTGTGAATATAGATATGCCATGAACTATAAGCATTTTTTATAGGCCCACTGGTCTGTTCACTTACCATCTGCTCTGTTTACTATACTTATATACTAGCAAAGTATAAAAGGTTTGTTGGGATCTAAAAAAACAAAAGTGGACTAAATTCGACCAAAATGATTTTTTTTTTTAAAGTAATTATATTATTAATTAATTAAATAATATTTTAAATAATATAAAAAATAAATCATATTAAATATTATTTAAAATAGGTTTTTTTTTTTTATTAATATCTATCTACCTCTGTGCTTTATGTTTACCAATCATTAAAGGAAATAATACATTATTAATACATATAAACATTATTAATACATATACATTATTAATACATATAAACAAGTGTTTATATGTCACTTCAAATGGCATAAACAAAAAAATAATCAATTCTTTGTATTACAATTAATTGGCAGTAAAAAATTTTATGATCATGACATCCCTAATCTACTCTCACATTAAGCCAACTTAACCTATAAGAATACACACACACACACACACACATACACACACACACAAAGCTAGCCTTTGGCATGCGACCACATGCTGGATTTTTATCTCGAGGGACTGAAAGTCACTGGGCCATACCATGGGACGATGTGTGTGTGTGTGTGTGTGTGTGTGTCTGTGTGTAATCTCTTTAACAAGCGTAAGGCCCGTTTTTCTCTCAGCAGTGGAGTGAAACATAAGACACAGAACAGACAGACAGCTACAATTAAGATTAAACACACACACACACAACACAGCTGGAGTCAAGAACTTCCTGTGTGAGCGTTAGCTAATGTAAAAGTGCACAAACTCACCCACACACACACACGCGCACGCGCGCACATACACAAAATGTGTGTTCTCAGCTGGGGTTAAGGGATAGAGGAGTTTGCAGACAGCCAGCGAGGCAGAACAACGAAGGATAAAAGGAAAGAAAAAGAGACAAGAGAGGAAAAAATACTAGATGCTAGCATGTTTAGCTTAGCTCAGCTATCACAGTGTCAGCCTAAAGAAGAAGAAAACGCTTGAGGTAAAACGCGAACTCAAAGTGATATCCGTGTCCAAACAGCAACAGATAAACTTGAGAAACTGTCTAATCATTTCATGAGATCTTAAAAGATTTAAGACCTAACCTAATTGTCATTTCCTGTCAGACATTATTTAAAAACAACAACAACACATTATAGGCCTATATAAGCACAAGTATAAATTTGTTGCCAGTACTCCAGTGCTCTGTAATGGAAATGTATTTGTCTTGTCTAATAATTACAATCTCATTCACATTTAACATGTCAATATGCGTGTGTCACAGTAAAATGGAGGTCATCCTGTTCCCACAAATGTGGCTCATCCCACAAACCCTTTTAAATTGTGCCGTAAAATCCTAACAAATGATATCAGCGTGTGGCCAAAGAGAGAGATTGTTTCCCTCTTGCGTGTATGTGCCATCTCTCTCTCCCAAAGCAAAGCATCTGGAAAGACACTTCGTTCTTTTTAATAAAGGAGTGCAGTGAACATGAGGAGTGTTTCTCTGTAAATATGCATGAGGCTGCAGAATCCAGGCAGTTCAACAATAATCCTGCTCTACTGTTGACTGAGAATTTCATAAAGTAACACACACTCACATATAAACAACATGGTGTGTTCATACGCAGCCAAGAGTGCCAAAATATATTTCCCCCAGTGCATTTATAATGTAATATTCAGAGTTCCCAGATGCTACATGCTAAACTAAAACTAAAAACTTAGCATTTTATTCAAACTTTCAAGAGTTCAAGAGTGTTAGAATACAGTATTAGGAAGAGTTTGTCTTTGTGTATATACGCAGCTTATATTTTACAGGATGTGACTAATTTTTAGATTGTTTTGCAAAACTCTAAATTAACATGATCTGATACCTAGTTTAATGGGAAGGTCGATGCGGGACTCGAGCAAACAGTATGAATGCCATAAATGAATCTCATGAGTCTTTAGCATTTATCACCTAGACGCAACCACAAAACACCCTTTTTGCACAGAACACTAACAGTTAGTGATATCTTGCTAGGTTTTATTAACATTTTATTAAAGGGTTGGTTCACCCAAAAATGAAAATTCTGCCATTAATTACTCACCCTCATGTCGTTCCACACCTGTAAGACCTTCGTTCATCTTCAGAACACAAATTAATATATTTTTGATAAAATCTGATGGCTCAGTGAAGCCTGCATTGCCATCAAGATAATTAACACTTTCAGATGCCCAGAAAGGTATTAAAGACGTATTTAAAACAGTTCATGTGACTACAGTGGTTCAATCTTAATATTATGAAGTGACGAGAATACTTTTTGTGCGCCAAAAAAACAAAACAAAATAACGAGTTTATTCAACAATATCTAGTGATGGGCGATTTCAAAACACTGCTTCATGAAGCTTCGAAGCTTTACGAATCTTTTGTTTCGAATCAGTGGTTCGGAGCGCATATCAAACTGCCAAAGTCACGTGATTTCACTAAATGAGGCTTTGTTACGTCATAAGTGTTTTGAAATTTCAATGGTTCACCACTAGGGGCGTGAGTTTGGCGGTTTGATACGTGCTCCGAACCACTGATTTGAAACAAAAGATTGGTAAAGCTTCGAAGCTTTTTTTATTGTTGAATAAAGTCATTATTTTGTTTTCTTGGCACACAAAAAGTATTCTCGTCGCTTTATAATAATAATGTTGAACCACTATAGTCACATGAACTGCATTAAATATGTCTTTAGTAGCTTTCTGGGCATTTAAAATGTTAATTATCTTGCTGTCAATGCAGGCATCACTGAGCCATCGGATTTTATCAAAAATATCCTAATTTTTGTGTTCCGAAGCTGAACAAAGGTCTTATGGGTGCAGAACGACATGAGGGTGAGTAATTAATGACAGAATTTTTATTTTTGGGTGAACCCATTAAATTAACATTTTCTGCTACCAAGTTTAGCAGGAAGCTTGATGCGGGAATATCTGATAACAGATACCTTGCTAAATATTGTCCTCAAATCTGACAAAATACATATAGGAATGTCCTCAGTTCATAAACAAAATAAAACAGATTATGCTTTTCAAATCTTTAGCAGTTTAGTTCATGTTGTGTACATGTACGTTTGTGAGAAGAGAATGTGCTACTTTTGACAGCAAGGTGAAACATCCGTTTGCTAGTTACATAGGTAGAAGTGTGTGTGTGTGTGTGTGTGTGTGTGTGTGTGTGTGTGTGTGTGTGCGTGTGTGTGTGTGTGCGTGTGTGTGTGCGTGTGTGTGTGTGTGTGTGTGTAAGCTCTATGAATGGTTCCTGAAGTGCTCTCCTCAAACATAGCTGCAGCACATTCTCCTCTCTCAGAGCTAGCGTAGGAGGAAACCAGCACTGATATGCCTCTCTGGATTTCAACCTTATCATAGAAAACTGCCTACACACACAGAACGAGAGAGAGAGGGAGAGAGAGGGAGAGAGATGACAATAGGCTCTGTCTCTCTCTCAGACAGTCAGACGTTCAGGCCGGTTTTAATCACGGACATTCAGCGCGGCCTGAAAAGAGTCTCTGTCCTGAGCCCTGCACTCTCCTACGGCTTAAACAATGCACTGCACACACGCACACACACAGATTCTCATTAAAATCCTGTGACCATTTCCCAATTGCCTCAACCAGCCAAATGGGGGGTGGGGGGTGGGGGGTGGGGGGTGGGGGGTGGGGGATTGGGGGGGATCTGTTTCTGTGTCTCACACAAACATACACACACATAAAATTCAGAATAGCTAGAAATACAAAAGTACCATATCATGAAACACCAATTTTTACGTCTCAAATGTTGCTCAGGAGATTCAGAATGTCTCAAATGTTTTTCCTGAACAAATGAGACATACAGAAAGAGTATCGAAATATATAATTAAACTGAATACCATAGCTCAGATCTTCAAAAAGCTTTGATGAGAAATAATTGAGTTCATATTAAGATCTCAGATTTTTTTTTTTTATCTATTTTTTTGTTGTATCTGGTGATTCTTTTGAAACTCAACATATGTAAGTCTAGGTTTTTTTTTCTCACTAGAAAAAATCTGACTAAGAATTTCAAATCACTCTCCATTGAATATCACTGCTTTATTTGAGAAACTATTGAGACATTAAAGAGATTTTTCTTTTGTACAGGAAATGTAAGGAGAGTCTGTTTGTCAGGGACAGTGTTATTCGGGCCACAGGAAGTACAACAACAGGTCTATAAAAAAAGTGATACGATTCCTCTCTGTCTACATCCATCTCCTCTCGACTTTTATCTCTCGCTGTCTCATTCTTCCGAGCATCTATTGTTCTGCCTGCATTCATTTCCCCGTCTCTCTCTCTGCCTCTCTCTCCTTCAGCTGTAATTGTGATGGGTGAGCTGATAATTGTAATTACGTTCTCTAGGTAGAGTGTGTGTGTGCGTGTGTGAGGGGAGGGGGTTTAACTTCAAGGGGTGCAGACCCATCTGGGTAGCTCACGTAGCCTCCTAAAATGTCAGACTGTGGAACAATATTGGTAACACACGCAGACACACACATACACAGACAGCATAATGGGTACACTGACTAGACGGCGGAGGGCAGTGCATCGCCACACTGACTCGAGCCAATAATCCAGAACTCTAGTGGAGAGCAGCGGATCCAACGCACATACTCATCAAATGTTGTCTTCACCTTCAGCCTGCACTGCCACATCACTTCCTCCAGCTCTTCCTCATTACTCTGAGCTTTCACAAGACCAGAGTACACAACTAACTGAAAACAACAAATATACACTCACAGGAACATATTTTTAATTGATTTTATCTTTAAAATGACATGTCTGTCGTCTGTCTGTCTATCTGTCTGTCTGTCTTTCGTCTATCTATCTATCTATCCATCCATCCATCCATCTATCTATCTATCTATCTATCTATCTATCTATCTATCTATCTATCTATCTATCTATCTATCTATCTATCTATCTATCTGTCTGTCTGTCTGTCTGTCTGTCTATATATATCTATCTGTCTGTCTATCTGTCTGTAATCTGTCTATCTATCTATCTATCTATCTATCTGTCTGTCTGTCTGTCTATATATATCTATCTGTCTGTCTGTCTATCTGTCTGTAATCTGTCTGTCTATCTATCTGTCGTCTGTCT
Organism: Ctenopharyngodon idella; assembly: GCF_019924925.1. Lineage (NCBI taxonomy): Eukaryota > Metazoa > Chordata > Actinopteri > Cypriniformes > Xenocyprididae > Ctenopharyngodon > Ctenopharyngodon idella. The sequence continues at coordinate 2,396,005 of NC_067223.1, read as the reverse complement.
GTCTGTCTGTCTGTCTGTCTGTCTGCCTGCCTATCTATCTATCTATCTATCTATCTATCTATCTATCTGTCTGTCTGTCTGTCTGTCTGCCTGTCTATCTATCTATCTATCTATCTGTCTGTCTGTCTGTCTGTCTGTCTGTCTATCTATCTATCTATCTATCTATCTATCTATCTATCTATCTATCTATTTATCTGTCTGTCGGTCTCTCTGTCATCTGTCTGACTCTCTGTCTGTCTGTCTGTATGTCTGTCTATCTATCTATCTATCTATCTATCTATCTGTCTGTCTGTCTGTCTGTCTGTCGTCTGTCTGTCGTCTGTCTGTCCGTCGTCTGTCTGTCTGCCTCTCTGTCTGTCTGTCTGTCTGTCATCTATCTGTCTGTCTATCTGTCTATCTATCTATCTATCTATGTCTGTCTGTCTGTCTGTCTATCTGGCTATCGATCTTTCTGTCTGTCTGATCAGACTGTTCATCTGTCTGTCTGTATTTGTGAATACATGCCTACCTAGACAGACAGAGAAAGACAGATATATTGTAGGTTATTTATTCTAGATGTGTTTACTCAGTTAAGGATCTTATCCTTTTGTTTGCCGTGCGATGCACAGACCTGTTGGGTAGGAGTGACGTGCATGGCCTTGTGCATCTGAGGCTGGTACAGGTGCAGAGATCAGCATGGAATGCCGTTCATCTGTGCCGCCCGTCTGTGCGCCACTGTCTGCAGCCAGCCGCTAATGCCGGGGATAAGGGACAGGCTAACGGCATGAGCCACCCACCCACACACACACGCGCACAGAAAAGCCACTCAGCCAGATAATTACGGATGCGTCCTGGGCAGAGGCTTAAACACACACTCAGAGCCGTTGCTGCTAACAGCGTTCATTAAAACCAACACTGCAAAGGTCAGAGGTCACCCACTGCTAAAGACGGATGCTTGCCACTCCATTGCCTCTCTACCAGCGCTTCTCTCTCTCTCTCTGGCCTAAAAACAATTTGATTTCTCGCTTTACTAAAATGGGAGAAAGACAGAATGATGTAAAAAGACAACAAGAAAGCGAGTTTACCTGCCATCGGGCGCAAGAAACACCAAGTGTTGTGTTTAAATATGCCTCTAATCAAATCATCTCCCCCGCCTGCCTCTCCACTAATTCAATAAAGGCAACAACTTGTCATTGTTATTTAAAGTAATTTTCAATGTAATCAAGTGGTATTAATAAGCATGCTGCCTCTCATTACCGACTCAACCTGCCTTCCGAAGCGCGCAGAGCGCAGTGTGTGCGTGTCAGCGTGACAGAGAGGCTGTTGTGTGCCTGTATGTGTGTGTTAGAACATTATGCATGTGCTTGTGACTCATTGTGTGTGTGTGTCTGTGTGGGCGGACATGAGTTCCATGGTATTTTTGTTCTTGTTGCTTGCAGTGACAGAACGGAATTGCATCTCTTGGCTTGGTTTTTTTCGCAAGACATTTGCGCGAAAGTTAGAGAAATGTAAAAAGTTGCGGAGGTGAACACATGACAAAGATTAGCAGAGAATAATAGATGATATATAGATAGATTATAGATAGATAGATAGATAGATAGATGGATAGAACACTATTATCCTCTCTTGTTTTTTGACATTTGCATGTAACAAAATTACATCAATTCATCAAGTTCTTTTGTAAACGGAAAAACGCATTTAATGCAAAAGAAACTGAAATAAATCTGCAAGTCTATTGTTCAAACAACATCTGTGTTAAAAATACATCAAGCCCTTATGAAGGAAAAGTGGGATCATGACAGAGTGATCCTGCAGAGAGCTGAGCCCTAAAAAGAAATGAAGCACGGCGGAAATTTCCACTGCACGGATCATAAGAAAAATGCGATATCGTTACGATGCGTCATATTCAGACGCAATCCAAGATGATGTATTTGAACCAGGCAGAAATTATTGCAAGCGGGCGGCGAGATGTTCAGAGGTGTTGATTCGGTAGAAACTTGAGGAAACGCAGACGCTGGAGATTTTGTTTGCGCAGCACGTCAAAGTTGCACCCGGAAAAATCAACTTAATAGATAGCAAAGTTATTTCTGGATGCATTTTATCTGCTCTATCTCTGTCAGTTTTCTCAGACCTTTACTCAAATAAAGGACGACAGAAGAAAGGGGTTTGAACTAAAGGAGAAATAATGAGAAAGTTAATCGGATGCAACACAAACACACACTTACGAGCGTGTGCTCATTAGACAACAGTGTTCTGGGTTGTCTGGTGGCTTCATTAGGCTGTAAAGAATGCCACTGAGTACCCTAGAGTCACATAAGAAAGAGAGAACCTTAAAGAGAAGCAAAAGAAAGACAGGAAAACTTAAGCTGGTCTTTATTAAGGCGGTCCAGCAGCTGCTCCTCTGGCTAATCTAGAGCCTCTACACTAATAAAGAAGAAAAAGACAAATAGTGATCCATCACACATCAGCCCCTTCTCTCCGGCTCTGAACAGAAGATTATGCCCTGAACGGCTCTGGGGTGGAACCGTGATTGTGAGTGTCAGTCAGTGAGAAAGAAAAGGAACATACTGACTAATAGTGCTACATCGATCGGGAAATGTCTACTTAAATGCAGCAGTAGTCTGTCACCTACACAGTAAGGCTATTAAAACAGGACTGCACATGTGTATCTGTGTTCTAGTATGCATCAGTACAGGATTTGCACATAAAAAAAAATTGAGGATGTGCATGTATGTGCATTTTGGTGCATTCCGAGCCATGACCTGCTTATCGGAATAAATAATTGACCAAAAATAACACTTCTCAGAGAGCACAGCGTGTCATCTTTATACCCTTGATCTATTTTCATAATTCAGTGTGGAATACAGCGGCGCCCCAATTTACAACAACCCAGAATCCTGAACTATATATGAAGATCCAGAGTATTTATAGTTCGCTCTTCATACCCTCATTACAAATATGTTCATGAACGCTTTTAAAGTGACATTAGAAATTCTGACTGAACCGCTTATTTATTTGGTAAAAACATCAGGGTAGGAGCTTATGAATTCAACAACTGACTAAAATGTTTATTTTATATAACGCAAATTAGCACAAAAATGGTGAATAACTTTTTAAATATATAATCTAATTTTTAAATCTAATTTTTGGGTCATATGCGGTCCTCTAGAGAGTGTGCAGGCTTCCGAGAACTAAAGCGGAACAATTTGACATCATGACTTGCTCTCTGTGGTTTCAGTTACCCTTCTATACTTCCTCAAAAACTCAGAGAACAGAGTTTACACAATGCCTGTCTCAAATCCGAGTCAACTGTCTATTTAACCGTTTGAAAGTAGGTATAATGCTCAAAAATGCCAATAAATGTCCATAGATAATGGTTAGGGTTAGGGTCAGCTGTCTAAAATGCCCAGTCTTGGTAGCTGACTTTTGAAAAACACCTGATAAATATCCAAGAGTGTTTAACTAAAGAAACACGAATAAAACGACTTTAAACGCGCATTTGTTTGCGCAATAGCTGGAGATGCGCAACACCATGTCATATCAAGATCCTAAGGGGGTCTTTACAAAAAAAAAAAAAAAAAAAAAAGAAAGAAAAAGAAAAGAGAGAGAACTGCCCGAAATGTCAAGTCGATTGACTTAAAGTGCATAAATGAACTACTCTATACAAATCTGGCAGCGATGCGCACGGCATCTTCTCAGCATCAGCACCATCATCCCGCATCACAGATGAGATGAGATGAGACGCGCCCGGTCTGATAAGTCTCCTCATTCCCGGTGTGTTCGGGGGAGGGCTTGGTCCCTCAAAGGGTTAATAGGACACTCCATGCGTCAGACGCATGACAGTATATGTGCGAACTCAAGGAAAAAAAGTCCCACACACACTTTTTCGAGTCGAAATGGCACACGCAGCCGTGCGTAATTCTCACAACATTTGTGTTGGAGTCGAGCGGAGCGGAGCGGAAGAGCGCGTGCTCAGCGCGGGCAGATGGAGACACTCGGCGCTCTCCGCATGCATGTTCGGGTCGGGTCTTACCTTAACACGTTCCAGCTCTTGAGAGGGTCCAGGTCTGAGATTATAGAGACCATGCTTGAGGCTCGGGCAGCTCGGGCTTTGCTCGGACAGAATGCGGTTGACTGAGTGAGTGAGTGAGCGCTGTTACTCCGACTGTCTCTCTGCACTGCTCTGAGTGTGATAAGCGCTGAGAACAGGCTCTCTTTCCTCCGCCCCTCACAATCACTCCAGCTCTGCCTCTCTCTCTCTCTCACCGCCTCATCTCTACGAACCTCTGTGTAATATCCGACTCAACGTATGCAACCTTTTCCGTACACACGACATAGGCCTGCATCAGAATGATTACCTGGAAATTTTATGCCTCTTGTAAATTTTTAAAAGAGGATTTTATAGAGACAGGTTTCTATAACTCTGTGTTACGAGACTAAGTGCCAACGAAAATAAAATGTCATTCTCTTCTCCACTTTAAAGTCTAAATGCCAGAGTCAAAATGGGTAAGTAGGCTTAGGTGTACTTAACTTACAATAAAGCATTTCATACAGTGTTCTTAATATGTACATACTGTAATGTTCTGTATACTGCTAAACGGCCTAATAACAAAGAATACAAATTGCTCCAAAAAAGTAATTACATATTATTTACATTGTTATGCATTCATTAGTATTGTTCTTTAGGCTATATACCAGATGTAGACACTTTAATATGTGAACTTAATGGCTAATTGTGCCAAACAAACTGAACTGATATTTAGTCAAAAAAAAAAAAAAAAAAAAAAAAAAAAAAATGTTTTGTAATAAGTGTAGCCCTCTTATTAAGGTTCTGACACTTGTTCATTATGTTCTTAATACTGTCTACTACTGTAGAATCCCAGGTCTCTGTCATTAAAAAAGCCTACTGAAGCATAGTTTGTTCAGTACCTTATAACACAATTAACATCTTGAAACATTTTGTTGCAAACTGTAACAATGGCCAAGAACAGTTATTTGCATAACAGGTTTTTTGGAACATTTTCATCTTTAAATGGCCAACTTAAAATGGAAATCTTGCTTTGTCATAAACTATAACAAGAAGAAGAAAAACGGTTAGGTCTGTGAGTCAAATGAGTAGACAGACATCCATTTCACGTGACATTACTGTATCTAACACGGCTTACTTCCTGTTTGACGCATCACCACATCCTGTTTTAGGGCTACCACCTTGTCTGCGCTTTAACTGCAGATAAACTAACACACACAAACTATGTTAATTCAGATTAATAAAGGTAAAACTACTTGAAGTGTTTGTTTTTAATGTAAACTCTGCTCAGTTTTCTTATACATTGTTTGTAGGCATGTGTAAAAGAACGAGAGTGAAATAAAGAAAGTTAACACATGCACGAAGCTTGAGTTTCCTGTGTATCTCTTGCTCAATATTATCAGGTCAGAGTTCTCCTACTGGCTTGTTTTTACTGTAGAAGAGGCAGAAAGGCAAAAAATCGAAACAGTAATATAATAAACAACAATCTATCCTATCTAAAAAATAACAGTTCTTTTCACATTAATGTGAATGTTTGTAAGAGGCAAACATACTCAATTAAAAAATATATATTTAAACCTCTGACCAACCCAAAATAGGCCACTATGTTTGAGAATGGTTAAGTTCTCTTGAAATTAAGAGCGTGGATGCATTAAAGCAAAGCAATAGAGACATAAGTAGTTTCAGTTCTAGTATGTCTGCAACATATTCAACACTTTTGAGGCTGTTGAATTCACAATGACACTATATGACAGTAAGAACACAGTTAACTCTTTCCCAACCAGAATATTATTTTTAAGTTGCCAGCTAGCGCCAGCGTTTTTGATCATATTCACAAATCTTTCATGGCCCCCAGAATATTTTGTTATATAAATATGTAAACAGTGAATATATCAAAAGAAAGAACAGAACCTCTTCTTTAAAAAAAAAAAAAAGTCTAGCTTTTATTAACACTTGAATGTGGGTTAGTTTCATTTAAAAAAAAAAAAAAAAAAAAGCATTTCGAACAAGGAGCTGAGAAAATTTTTGTTTTTGTGAAAACTTTGTCTGGATTGGATTCAGAATGATGATCAAAACATGAATTATTGTACATCTAGTCCATCAATACCCCCAAAGCTTGCACAGTCCTATACCTATTTGTGGGCGTCAACATTTTTCTTGATAAAATTAGGCAGTTTTGTTTTATATGCTTTTGGATGTTTGGTGATCACACTAGCTTACTTGTGCATCAACAGCTTCATGTTAATGGCCAGCATTTTTTATCATATTCACAAATCTTTCTAGGCCTATATAGGCTATACAGGCTATTTCTGCACTGACTAATGCATTATGTTGTTATTTTAGGCACTGTATATTGACAACACACCTATAATCATTATGTAGGCTACTTGTGTAATAAGTGATAGGGAGTGACAGTAAGAGTACAATTATCTGTAAATATTTTTTTGTGCATATTTACCGAAATCAATTGTGTTTCTGACCCCCTCTACACCAGGCAATGGTGACACTGGTACAGAAATAGTCATACTTCTGCTTTGCTGAAAATAGAATTGTGTTCACCATGAGGCTTGCTCATGGTGACTGATTACATTACAAATCTAATCTAAAGGATTAGTTCACTTTAAAATGAAAATTACCCAAAGCTTCACTCACCCTCAAGCCATCCTAGGTGTATATGACTTTCTTCTTTCTGATGAACACAATCAGAGTTATATTAATAAATATCTGTTGCGTCAGTTACACTTTTTTCGTAAGTTGAATATGGAAGGCGTAGGGCATAGCGTAAGCGCTTGAACTGCAAGAGTTTTACACTTTCTTCCTAAGCTAAATACTGAAGGCGGTTTGGCGGAAGCTAGATATTTTACTTTATAACTTGTTAAATATGGTTATTTTTCTTACACAAATGCATCGCTTCGCTTCAGAAGGCCTTTATTAACCCCCTGGAGCTGCATGGAGTACATTTATAATGGATACACTTTCTTGAGCTTCAAACTCATTGGTCCCATTCACTGCCATTATAAAGCTTGGATGCGTCAGGACATTTATTAATATAACTCAGATTGTGTTCATCAGAAAGAAGAAAGTCATATACACCTAGGATGGCTTGAGGGTGAGTAAAGCTTTGGGTAATTTTAATTTTAAAGTGAACTAATCCTTTAATGTTTGAAAGTAATATTGTTTTTTAGTATTTAACAGTTATATTATTGTCTATTGTTGTCATACTGTTTTCGCATTTTGTTTTACAAATAT